>NW_011887742.1:1270060-1271924 GCF_000806365.1 Fopius arisanus | reverse complement strand
ACGATTGTTTAATATGAATTATCATAAAAATGAAATATATGTTAAATATTACAGATATTAAATTCAATTGCTTTCCAAATTTTCAATTGATTGTATAGACAAATATATAATATGTCATTGAATGAAATCCATTATTTCATTTTTATTAAAATTTTTTATATTCTAATGTAACTTTATGTCGGTACATATAGGTTGTTTTTTAATTGAACAACATCATCATCGAGATGGAATGGGGCGACCTGGGTCCGAAGGTGCAAGGACGTCAAGACTTGATGATCACCTTCGGAAAACTTGAAACTTGAATGACGGCGACTGCTACCCTCGAATTAAAACGATAAAAAATCAATGCCAGAGTGATTCCACTTTTACTTTTTCTGCCCGGAATCGTTAATTTTGCATAAACAAACACTTTCCGTTTTTTATTACAACTGAAAAACATGAAACATGAAAATTATTTCTGTCGTCGTTAAACGCTGAGTATCATATTCTGCAATTAACGCAGAATTTTTTCATCGCCGATCCATAAATTGTCGATTGCATTAGATTGATTGATTTTTTTTTTAATGAGTGTGAGATATTGATTGAGGCTATTGTTGTGCCGTCTGCTTTCAAGGAATTGTCATTCAATTATTATTCGTGATCGATGAATTACCAGGGTAATGCGAATATTGGTATTCTCTCGAGCGTGGATCCGAGGAATAAATGCGGAAGGTATGATCGAACGCGATTCGGCCGATGTACCATCACTTTCTAGAATATGCAATGTGGATTTACGGAAGTAACTTATCCGCTTTTTCCACTTATTCCAATTTTTCGTTTCACGTCTTGATAAAATTTATCAATTATTCCATCAACTCAATTTTCATTTTAATTTCAACTCATTAAGTATTTCTTATCATAGATAATCTATCTCGCTGATAATTATCATAATTAATAATAATATTATTAATTCTGTACCGAAGGGGTGAAGTAGGAAGGGTAAAGCTGAGCCAGAAAAAATGCATTTATCCAATAGTTTATTTACCAGAATTATTAATAATAGTTAATTAATAATTAAGTATTTTTTCTGATTAAATAAGAAATGCAAAAGTCATATTTAAAAAAAAAAATTGATAGTTATTTTTTTTTTTGTGGCGTGAAATCACCAAGATAATTCCCCACCGACGAAAAATCATCGAATCTGTTATTCCCGCATTTATCTCAACGAATGATTGCAGGTCACAATGTCAGACGAGCATATTTGTAGATCAACGGTTTTACACCGAAAAAAATGTACAATTTTCATCGAGAACAGCTAATTAGCAAGATAGTTCTAATCGAATATTCTGCATTATCAATGCTGTTTGCTGATTTGGGGCCAGATTCATGATTTCTGGCGCCGTACTAGATAATCTGAATGACCCCTGAATATATTACACCATTAATATTTCTAATAGTTCAACAATGAGACACTCCCCCAATCATTTGCTGTTTGAATAATACGTCAAAGGGAAAGATAAACTACCAAAAAATAAATTCATTTGCGTTAAATATTTCGTACACGATGCAGCATATTAATTGTTATGAAATCCTCAATTTTTTTTTGCGTAATCACATTCGCCATCACCAAAAAAAATATTGGAGTTACAATAATCATTTCGTAGAATTTTCAAAATCTACTATTAAACAAAATAATAATAATGACAATAATAATAATAATTCTTTAATAATATAATAAATAATGTTTTTCCCTCAAATGAGAAAAAAGGGTGTACGAGAGAAAAAGTTGGTAATAATTTATTTATAAAAAATGGGGATTGGTGAATAAAATGTAAGTGTAATGGATTGAAGTAAAATAGTGCTATTGCCCATTAAAAAATGAAGA
>NW_011887742.1:1267045-1269775 GCF_000806365.1 Fopius arisanus | reverse complement strand
TAAAAATTTTAATTGCAATCTCCGGCGTTCATTCGTTATTTATATTTTCTATGATTCAACCGACTCCCAAATGATTCCGCCGAATTTTCACTTTTAACTTTCACTTGGGATAGCAGGGGCCCCTCGTCAAATAGAAAATATTCTTTCACTTTCTGTCATCACGACTAATCACCCGTTTTGTTTGCAGACAAATCGATGTACGCCTCTTTCATTTTTTTTTTTCAAGTTTTCGCGGTAATTTTCATTGTTTTCTTCACAGTAGTGAATTTCTTCGTGTCTCCTATATTTTCCTTCCTTTTTCAGCATCGCAATATTAGTTCTGAAGAATTACTAGTCTTTATTTGAGACCCCTCGTGACATCGGGCCCAGACTTAAGACCGCACATGGCGAACAGAATCGGTTGATTGATAATTTATTATTACAAATTGTTGTTATTATGTTGTATAAAGATATATCAAAGATATAACATGTTGAAAGCAAGTGAATTAAATAAGTAGGACCCGAGAACAATCAGTCATTCGGACCTTGACTTACGATTTTTTTTAAGTTGTATCACACCTGAATTTATTCGATTAGATTCCTCTCTTAAATATTCTAAATCACCAGATTCACCTGCTGTAATATCAGTCCCAATTGTCCCTGATTGGAATCTATCTTCTTTTCAGAGCGTAGATTGGGCAATATTGGGCCTGATTTGGAAAAAGTTCCTATTACCTACCTACGGATTTAATCACATTAGAAATAACTAGAAATAATTAAGGAGTGCCGATAATTAGCTGCGTACATTGTGACGAGTTTTTTTTCTGCATGTCTCGTTCGTGAGAGTCATTATGGGTTTGTGGCAAGAATGAGGAGTGCGAGTGATATGGTTAAAGATCAAGGCTCTGATCAAGACGATTGAAGAATCGATGAAAAAAAAAAACGAGGAAAAAAAGACACGACAAAACAAGCATTCGCCTACTTAGTGGCTTTTTGAATTCTCGGAGAAAACGCAATATTTTTCCCTGATTCCGTTTTATTGCGACAGAAAATAGTTTTATCAGAGAAGTGATAACCCAGATTGTTAAAAAAAAATAGCGAATTCTTTCCGTTGAGTTTTTGCTGACGCGGAAATTTTACATGCCGAGAGAATCTTAGAATCTTCGATTTTTTTGTGCAGTGAAATGCTGAAAGAAAATTTTAGATTAATTAATTTTCGAATCGAATCAAAAATTTGTCGGAAATCGAGAGAAGCTGTCATCCTGGAGAGACACTTGGAATTTTTTTTTATTATAAATTTTTGAATGTTCAGGCAAAATAATTGTTCAAGGCGAAGATCTGTAATCCGTGTCATAAGAGAATCAATTATGCCGATCACAAATTGGTTCGATGCGCGCCAACGACCTTTCGCTAATTATTGAGGGGTGACCTTGTAACCCCAATGTTGAGGGACCGAAAAGGCCCAATATCTAGGTCCCCTGTCGACGGAACAAAAATAGGACTGAAACCGAGCGACAAACAATATTTTGGAAAACAGTTCACTTGAACTGAAAACCGAACTGCGCAAAAAATCTTTATAATATTGTTATTAATGGATTTAAATACTGTTCAATGGAAATAATTGCCGGATACCGGAGGCCATTAGAATGCCGTCAGCAGACGAAGACGAGACAAAAAAAAGCTAATAAAATCCCTCGACAATGAAAAAAAGTTGATCCATCCGGTTCTCGAAAAAAAAAACATTCCCAAATTGAATTTCCATTTCACCTTCATCTTCGATTCACCAATAAATCAGTCATCCCCAGCAATTTCTAATCACTTTTTTGTCATTATTTTTTCAGACAGTTAGAGGATAAATGCTCGGCAGTAATTTATGATTTTTTCTCTCTAATCACTAGAAAATTACTTGATTGATAATTCCGCGTGTCGGTGGCACGTTGAAGTATGAATGGAAGTATTTATTCTTATGGCACAATGTTATAATGCAAAATGTAATTATTTCATTTTTTTCATGACGAGGTCGTCGTGTTTTCTGTGGAAGGCAAACAGCCTTGCGTCAACCACAGGCTCGCATACATTTTCATGAGGCCCGATAAATCATCGAAGTGGAATTTTTAATTGATGAAATCACTGTGGTAAATCGGAAAAGAAATGCGTTAAGGTGAACAGACTTTATGCTAATTTCAACGAATTTATTCTACTCGGATAAGTGAAGCGAACGATATTATTCATATTCAACGGTAATTATTCGCCGGAGAATAAAACAACATAGATTATCCGATAATTGCCAATTCGAGGAAATTAATCGACTTTACGTGGAATGGTACTGATGATTAGACTGCAATTTTTTATTCCGCTTCTTCCATTAGAATTTCAGATGGCATTATCAATTTTGTCTGAATATTATAAAATAATAATGATCCATCATTTTTTTTCCGGTGTGATATAAAAATGAAATTGGATTTAATTGCAGGATAGAATGAGGAGATTCTAGTAGTGGTTTTTTTTTTTATTTAAAAAATTAATTGTTTTTAATTATTCGGAAAATGATCGACTCGCTCAAATTGTTAAAGATTTGTGGAAAGAAATAAATAGAGCCTGGTAATTTCACTCTGGTCTCAGTTTAGAGTTTTTTTTTTATATTTTTTAGTTAGCAGTTGAGGAAAAACGGTTAACAATATTTATTAGGCCATGAATTTTAGGTATCAACAAGCCAAAAAATGGAAATCGATTAAATATTCAGGTAATCAT
>NW_011887742.1:1262879-1265580 GCF_000806365.1 Fopius arisanus | reverse complement strand
GCAATTATCTCAGAATTACGAAGTTACGGAGTTCTTTACATAATCAAAAATCCCGAGAAGTCATCCGTGCCGGTGTAAATATTTCTTAGAGGCTTGAATCATCTTCGGAATCCGCAAAGTGATTATGGAATTTTTTTTCTTTTTTGAAAAGTGCAGACTAAGATAATTCTTAATTATCGGCTGTACTACCTGTATACCAGTAGTTGAAACGAAATAATTTGTTTTCGACTCGCACAATTTTATTATTGGAAGCTTCAGTGAATTCTTTCACTTCGACATTCTCAAACCTTGAATAATGACCTTAAAACACTGAAAATTCCAAGAACGTCATTAATATTTTGCATAATCCCAAATCCCGAGGAGTGATAATTGTTTCCGTAAACATGCGTCACGGGATCATCTTTACAAAATTGAGAAACTCATGGGGAAGTTATCTAAAATAATTCAGAATTCAGAATTGCGTCACTTGGGTTGGGAACTTGAAAAAGAAATTGAAATATTAATTTTCAGTCCTAAAAAACTGCCAATTAAAAATTAAAATATCTCTAGTGTCAATAGAATATCAATTTTTAAAAACCCACAAACGATCACTTCATGAATCATTACTCCGAAAATTTCCAGAATATTAAAAAAATTTATTCATTCAAACTTGTGAGTGCCAGCATAAAAAAAATGCAAATTAAACTGTAAAAATTTTTAGCTCCCAAAAAATAGAGAATTATTTTCCTCCGCATTACATCCAATATAATCTATCATTCAGACTATTTCGAATATTATTTTGTAAAAAAAAAATTGTTTTCTAGGTCAAGAATGTTCTGTCCCGTTTTATTTAAATTCCCGTGCTTTTGAGTTTTTTTGTTTAATTAACAAAACTTGAGGAAAAACACGGGTAAATTATTACACCATTATGACATTTCGGGAGTGATGAAATAATGAAATGAAATTAAATAAAAAAATATTTTTTCGTGTTCAATCGACAATTTTGGGGAAAGGGGACCGAACATCCTCAATAATATTATTATCCTTACGTAATTTTTAATGCAAAAAGACGTTGTTGTGGAAGTGAAGGAACGTGCGTACCATTACCCCTCCCCAGGTTTTACTCGTGATTACAGGAGTAAGACGAGAGAGTTACAATTCGCATCGTTACGACAGCGCAGAATCTACTTTTGCAATAGAGGGTAAATGCACCTGGTGGAAAACTTTCGCAGGTGAATGGCGTGCACCACTGGTGATCCACTGTGCTTAATTACTTGAGATGAATTATTGGAATGAGCATATTAGAAATGGGAGGTTGCGGTTTCATTTTTCTCGCTGGAAAAGTCGTTTTTCCACAACACAGCGAAATAATATTCAACCTGCGTTAAATAATTTTCCCCATATTTTTTTTTCGAACACAGGAAAAAATTTGTGTTTATAATAAATTAATGGAATTAAAAATATTTGGCAAAAGAATTTTCGTCGCAGATGAATGAGTTAAAAAAAAAAAAATCTTAGAAAATTGCACGTAAAATTTGGAATGATAAAAAATCGACATAAACTTTAAGTGAAATTATTTTCATAACGATTGAGTTAATGTTTTGATAATTATTTTCATTTTTTATTTGAACTTAAAATCGGAAACTTCAGGTGTCAATTGAAAAATCAATTGCTGTTGAAATAGAAAATTTGTATTTTCTCGAATTATCAAGACTGTTACGAAATTGTGTAGAGATTTTTAATTAACATTGACATTGTGCCTGGAATTTCAAAAAATTTTCAATATTTCGTAAACCGTTTCTTTACCGAATGACGACATTTCATCACGCTGAATGGATTCGATGAACTTGAATCTGGCCATGAACTAATTACCGTTTAATCTTCGATTTTTTAATTTGACTAGACAGATGGATTGGTTTTACTCTAGAAATGGCCATGACGGGAGTCTCTGGGGGAAAAGTCTATGATTGAGCAATGGAAATATTTCCATCTCTGGAGAGAAAAAAAGATTCATGTTAGAACACAACTTTAACCAAAAACGGTTACACTCGCTTTTAGAAAATTCGTTCTTCATTCTAGAAAAGGTTACCATTAAAAAATAATTTTCTTCCCCCCCCCTCTTCTTCGAGATTAATAATTTTCTTTCCTAATATTAACCATTTTTTTCTTCTATAAAAAAATTTGTTTACTCTTTTTACTTTATACTTGGGATTCCCCTTGAAAATATTATATTATATATTATATATAAATATATGTATAATATAATATAATATAATATATTATTCGTTACATCTCTATAGAATAGTGTAAAACAGGTTTAAAAAAAAATTACATTGGATTTTTGAAAAATTCATCATGTTTATTAAATCCACGTGCATTAATATACGCATTTCAAGTATCGGGCGTATACTTACATCAAGTAAAAAATATACTCGATTCAAGTATATATTTTTCGCGAGTGTAGACACTGGAAAACTCGTTGAGCCGGTGTACAAACGCGGTTATCAACTCGCCTCACACCCGTGGAATCCAGTGAGTATATCGTGTCCTCGTTCACTCAACTTTGAATTTTTGCCTCAGACGTTTCCTCCGACTGAAAAACTAAATTCTTTTGACGGTACTAATGAGGGAATATTCCGTTGTTCCTCCGACGATGAATAAAGATCGAGTACAGTTGGTTCTATGCAAAAACCTCTCACGATCCTCAAATTTCCACTAATCA
>NW_011887742.1:1260031-1260949 GCF_000806365.1 Fopius arisanus | reverse complement strand
TTTTTTTTATCACCAGCGACACCGAGAAGTAGATCTCTGAGGCTACCGTTACGACTTTTTAAACAATTTGCTATCCAGATAACAATAAAAATGCAACTAACCGGTGAATATTGACTGAAGTCCACTTATTTTTCTGAGAACTAGCTATTGAGGCAGACGACACAGACACACAAGAGCCAACGGTAAATTTTATTTATTTATTTATTTATTTTTTCGTTACTTATCCTATTTATTTTTTCTAGTTGAGTATATGGATATATTCCTATTTTTTCTAGTTTAACAACTCTTGAGCTGCGGAATTGACACTAGCACCAGTCGTATCATTTGTATTACATGAGCGAGTAAATTACATAAATAATTTCCCGCAATTTCATTTTGTAGAAGACATTTCGCAAAGTACGATTACATCAAAAGAAGAAACTCTTCAATTAAAAATTTTCCATACCCGATTCCCAAAATTCTGTTGGTTACTCCGACATTTTACCATTCGATAATTAAAATTTTTTGTATTGATCTTCAGAAAATATCTCATCCAAAATTTCTCCCATAATCAATTTCAAATTTAAAATTTTTATAAATTCTGCCATAAGAAGAAAATTTATTCGAATCGCCTGAAAACTCGTAAAATACTTGATTTTCAGTTCAAGTATTGAGAATAAAAGGCATTAAATGCCCGCGCATTATTTAAATTTTTTTTAAAACAATTAAAATTTCTTTCCCGTGTCCGCCGTACCTTTTTAATTCCGCGCGAGAATAATTTCGGTGAGTTGACGGGAGAATTTTTCAGATATGAGTCATCGAGATGATTGTAGTCACATCAGATGCGTCATAAAATGCATTTGTCAGTGGAAATGCAATTCAGAGGTCGTTATGCACCAAAGACCCTCGCCTACGTGACTCTTATCATCCCTTTTCACT
>NW_011887742.1:1255739-1256896 GCF_000806365.1 Fopius arisanus | reverse complement strand
ATTTATTTTGTAATATCTTCAATCCCATCGTCCGAAATCGTTCTGTCTTGATATTTCAATTCCTTTATTTCCGCGGATATTTTTCGGGTTTATTCATATCAGTTGTATCCCCTCAACTTTGTTTGTTTTTTTTTCTCAAGATTCAGATCGTCTTTTCAAAACAAATTTATACCAATGAATTTACTTAATTACCAGAGTATTCAGGGAATTAAATTGTTGATCAAATAAAAATTTGAAAAAAATTTCGTATGGTTTAGATTCGCGAAAAACAATAATCATCGGAATCATCATTTCTTTGGGGAATAACTCATTCTAATCCTTTAAGAGAACGATAAAATGAGGCAGAAGAGAAATCGAAACAATTGATAGAATAATACACCGTACAATAGTCTTGAGGCAAACTCTTGTGCTCTAAAAACAATTAATCTCCCATAAATTAATTCGCAATTGCATTTTCTCCGCATGCAAGCCTGTAAATACCAAATTTCGGAACGTACCAAATCGAACGTTTGATTTTTTTCCGTCGATTGGACAGGTGTTGGGGACAAAGAGTTTTTTTTTTCGGTTGTTTCGGTTTTTTTTCTATTTTATGAACGTCGTTACGTTTTATGGCACAGCGCAGGGACTACCGACGTTTTACTATCGCAATTCTCATGGATATGTGACAAATGCTGATTGCCATTGTGTGGATGATTATCAATGTTGTGCTAATTGAGCGGCTGAGGCGTTTGCGGTATTTAATGAAACGGGCGACCGACTGACACGCGATTGCTGACACGAGAAATGGGTGATGATATCGAGTAATCCATGGAGAAATGTGTGGACAAATGAAATATTTAACTAGGTCTCTGTAACGAGGTTATTAGCCCAAAACTTACGAGACGACAACGCGGAATAACTATAATTTTTTCACCAAATATTTATAATTAACGGCTGACTGGTAATTTTGCTTTGCAATTCGTTCACGTCTCATTATTTAACAGCATTATTTTTATTCTCAAGGAAATATAAATTATTGCATAATATTCAACGAAAAAATGAATATTCAGTACAAATGCCATTGGTTTTCAAGTTAGTTAACATTTAAGAATATTAAGTTGAACTTAAACTATTTTTTTTTAATTTTCATTGAACCACTATTTTTCCTGCACATACCG
>NW_011887742.1:1251663-1253494 GCF_000806365.1 Fopius arisanus | reverse complement strand
TTAAAAAAATGGGTGCCCTAGGATTTAAAAACGATAATTTTGAGTAATTTAGTTTCACTGTAAACGACTTAAGCCACAAACCGTGAAACTCACATTTTGCTCTCACCGTCATTCATATATAGCCGCGTTAAATCTCGATTTTGCCGCTTCCTGAAGCAATAACTGGACTAGTAAGTGCTATTGTGCATTGTGATACATTGGACTCATCGTCCATGGAAATTTATACGTCAATTTTACTCGAGAACAAGAAATTATGGTGAAAATAATAGTCCACGGTGTAAAAATGTATTTACCTTTCAACAAACGAAAGTCGAGCGATTGTAAGTGCACGTCGATAATTTTAAAAAGAAAACACTCCAGTTTTTTACATCATAATCATTACGGTCCTCGTGGCGAGAAATAGAGTAACGAGTTACATAAATGATTCAGATGCTAATGTCGGGTATAATTAAATTTTAAGAGAAATAAATTGTACAATGTACATGTAATGAAAAGGGAAATGCACTAGTAAGTGGCATTTTCGATACAACGAATTGTGGATTGAGTACCTCAGGAAGTGTAATCGATGTGAAACGTGCTGAGAGCTTGATGAAACTAATCATTATTAAGGGGTATTACATCTGGAATTACGTGTTTATGTACCTGATGCTAGCTGCTATTCTTCATCTCAGCGAATTAAATTCTTGGACTTTCCAATGATTATCTCAGATGATTGTCGCTGACACCTCTGGAGGACAAGATTCTTCCTGTTTATCCTCTTTCTTCAACGTTGACATTATAAAAATAACAGAAATTCGAGTCGCTAGTTCCTTAATTAATTCCTTGAGAGAAAAATTCGTGGAAAAAAAGTGGAGAATGGTAGTGCAATCGATTTCAGTCTCTTTTTATCATCTTATTGAGTAACACGGTTTCTGGTATGGAAAGAACATGAAATATTAACATAAATTTGAATAATACGATAAGTGTTCTTAAAATTTTCCCGCCATAGATCGTACTGGGATTCCCCTTTCCTCTGGCGCAGTGGAGTCTCAAAGATGGCCGCGCCTCCACCTCGCATTTTCAAATAACTATTAAAATTATTCATGCCCTCGAGGTCAGCTTTAACTAGTTTCATCCTGTTCCTGCAAACTGAACAAGTTTTAAGAACAATTTTACATACAACTCCCATTTTTCTTAACCAATTTATGGTGCATAGTTCTCTTCGCATTTCGGTTATTTTTTTTCCACTATTTTTCGTTACATCAGGATTTCACTGAATTTCTTTTCGAGGAATATCTAAATTTCCTGCTTGTTCGTCCTTGAGGCTCATTGCCTCGTTTTTATTAGAATGTTTTAATATTGAAGATGATTGAGTTACGATAACGACTGCATGGCTTCCAGCACGACAACGATCACGTGATCAAACAAAAATGGATATAATGACCTGCCTGGCAGGATGCCTGTTATCCATTTCTATCGTCTCGTTTTTATTCACTGACGCAGGCCTGTCAATGTCAGATAATCCTGACTTTAATCAATAAAACGCCCCTCACTCTGAAAGTAATGGAAATGAGAATTCTTGGGGTTCTTCTTGCTGGTTGACAATATTCAAATACACCGAGCCTCTCGACAGTCCAGTATTGTTTTAGTGAGGATAATACTCGTTACATAAGCATTGGGAAATATTACTGGAATTAAAATGCTGACCGGGTACGAATCACCAGCCAATGTCGCGGGATCATAAGACAACAGATTCAATAAAAAAAAAGTTTAGTCATTGGTAATGATTAATTTCGGTGACTTCAATCGTTAATCAATTTTTGCAAATTGAAAACCTGAAAATATTTAATTT
>NW_011887742.1:1247814-1249728 GCF_000806365.1 Fopius arisanus | reverse complement strand
AAAAATAATTAATTTTTTTTATCCATTAATTTGATTTCAGCTCATCTTGACTCGGAGAAATTGTTATACACATAATTATTACCAATTCAAAATGATTCAAAAAATTATTCCAATTCAATTCAGAATAATTCTATGAAGAGCATCAAGAGCAAGTTCAGGTAGAAATACGAGTTGAAATCAGATCCTAGAATTTTTTCTACACTTCTAATACGTGACATGTGATTATTCCTTGTGACTGTCTTCTGGACTAAAAGAAATCATGGAAAGAGTACACCAGAAAGGCGTCATCCTTGTGCCAAGATCAATCAAGGCCAAACGTCGTTGTCCTTCAGTTTACCCGATGAACTATTCATCCTCGAACTGGTTTAACATTTTTTTCCTACGCATATGGTGTCATAAATCCAAGTTCATGTGAATTAAAATAAATGTGATTACAATTAACACAACGTCCACGATATCAAATAATTCCCTAATTAGTGCTTGGCCTTAATCTTAATCTTGAAGTTGAATCGATTTTTCGTTTGGCATATAAATAAATGATATGTGAGTCTGACAACAGGAATCGTCTGGGAAAATTTCCTGTGGTCTATCCCTTCGTTTTTCTCGTCTCCCCAGGTTCATTGTTTTCTGTTATACACTAGATAACAGGGGATAGTAAATATATTTAATTTAATAAAGGTCATCACTTTGAAATTGACGTAAAATATGAGTCTACAGATTTCTGATTATTTTGGGAAAGAATTGAATATTTAGACGGATGATTTCGATGATCTGATGACCTCAGAATGGTGTGATGTTCGGTCTCGAATTTTATGAAGGGGAATAATCGTTGGATGTTTTTCGTTTTTGTGAGATTTTCTGTTTTTAGTGCTTGTTTATTTCTCCGAGAGGATATGGGAAATATCTTCGAAGCGATACACTGCGGAAATAAATCTCGCTTGCACGTGTATTTTTAAACAGATTCGATGTGTATGTGGCAATTTTTTTTTTTATTTTTCATGGAATACTATGAAATTTTTAATGTCATTTTTATGCCATTTTTTCAGCCATTTTTGAGATATGTTTTTTTTATGTTCTATTTGTGTATGAGGTGATCTGCGGGTATCAAACAAATTGTTTTCTTTTTTTATGGAAAATATTATTTTTTTGCGAATCCAATCAATTGTTACGAAATTACTCCTTGACATTGTTCCATAATACGGATGAAGAAAACTCAGAGGATGACTAAACGGACAATTAATACGTCTCCTATCGATAATGTAAATGTTGTAAAACACTCGTTGATAGACTGCTTTTTCCCAGATTTTTTATCCTGAGGCTAGAAGAAGATCATTGGAATTGCGTAGAATATTCCACGAGATTTTCACGGAATTTTCCTCGATTTTTTGCCTGCATCATCTTCCGAAGTCTGTCAATGTTGCGTTAATATTCTCCACATTCTCCACGAAGGGGTATTTGAAAATTTTTTCGTATCAAGTCATAATTTCTTGCCTGAGAGAAGATATGTCACGTTCTTTGACAGGTCTTCGTCATCAAGAAAATAATTCGAGCTCTTCATTTTTCTTTCCTCTATTATCACTTTAGTTTTCGACTAAAAAAATGTTTAAAAGCAAAATTCATTGGCAATTACTGTCACACGATAATAGGGATTAAATTTATCGTCGGAATTTTTATGATCAATATATAAACAACTACCTGTAAAAAATGATAGACAAAAAATACAGAAATTTACATTGCATTCTAATTTTTGGAGAAGTACATTCTTAACTTGCTACTTTAAATAGTCATTCGAGTACTCACTGACATCTATTGCTTCCTCTTCGAACATCGATAACGAAGAGAACTGAATTGCAGTATGAAAATCCCCATCTAGCACCAACTCCACCAAAGAGGATTGACTGAAGTAGAGGCTCA
>NW_011887742.1:1140521-1241104 GCF_000806365.1 Fopius arisanus | reverse complement strand
TCCCACCAGTGCCGAACAGCTGCAGAGTGGGGATGACATGGAGATGAGGGGAAGGTGATAGTGACCGCCGCGCTGTTTCGTGCCGCCTGAGAGAACTTGTCCCCTGTTTTTGGCTTGGCAATACCTTCCTGTATCATACCTTAGACGCACCCATTGCGTGTGGCGCCCTGCCTCTCTTGGGGTACAGTACTACAATGCTGCTGGGGTCACTCAAACCGCCAGAACCGAGCCTCTACTTTAGTCAATCCTCTTTGAGCTCAACAAACTAAATATATATTTACCGAGATATCGAATCCGAATGAAGAGATTATGAAACAACCAGAGAACTGAGAGAGAGAGATTGTGCGCGCACTGCCCTTGGGTGTCTTCATTTTCATCCCCAAACTCTCTGATTACTCAAAAAAAAAACAAAACGAAGAACAGATAAAATTTGTGAAGATGCAGGCGAACATTTGGAGCATGATGACAACAGTCAGGGTGAGTCGATCATTCAACGACTTGAATTCCCTCCTCCTTGGCTAGATAACCTACAACCGAGCTCTTCGCATGCCAGATGAAGGACAAATGCTGCAGAAAAGATGAAAAATATTCTCTGAAATATTATACCAATTACTATAAACTCGAGGCTAGATCACTGCCTCGATTCACTTGAAGATAATTATTTTCTTTAATTTGCAGCCTGCAGTTGTCAAACGTGTCGTCAACCCCACGATATCGATAATGCAGCAAAGAAGATATACCAGTTCTATCGATGCTGATGTTGTGGTGATTGGGGCTGGACCTGGAGGATATGTAGCTGCTATCAAAGCTGCTCAACTTGGAATGAATACAGTCTGCATCGAGAAAAATCCAACTCTTGGAGGAACTTGTCTCAATGTTGGATGCATCCCCTCCAAATCACTCCTCAATAACTCACATTATTATCACATGGCACACAGTGGAGACTTGCAAAATCGAGGGATCGTTGGTAACTTACATTTTAGATTTTCTTAAATGATCGCCACCAATATTCTGTTCTTTGTGTTCTAATGAAGAACCATTAAACAATCAAAAACGATTCTTCGCTTAAAATTCTAGCCGAAATAAGAGATTTTAAATCACCATCTTGCCTCGTGTCACAGATATAAAAAATATTTTACAGTTGAAAACGTGAAATTGAATCTTGACAAGCTCCTGGAGCAGAAGGACAACGTGGTGAAGGCACTGACCGGAGGAATCGCTGGGTTATTCAAGAAAAATAACGTCAAGTGGGTGAAGGGTCATGGGAAGATAACAGGGAAGAATCAAGTGAGTGCTCTTGGAGCTGATGGATCCGTGGATACCACCATCAACACCAAGAATATCATCATTGCCACTGGCAGCGAGGTAACTCCTTTCGCTGGGATTGAGGTGGATGAGAAGACAATTGTTTCCTCAACAGGTGCTCTTTCCTTGAATCCTGTCCCCAAGAGGCTCATCGTCATTGGGGCTGGGGTTATTGGACTGGAATTGGGATCAGTGTGGCAGAGGTATTCCCTAAAATATTCATTAAAAAATTACTTATTTTCAGTGTTAATTATCCATTTTTATCCTGTTAACGAGTAATGAAAATTTCACGAATTTGATTGAACTATTTGAAATTATTTCAATCGTGTATGTTATCATTTACCAAAGGCTGGGATCAGAGGTCACAGCTGTTGAGTTCATGCCATCGATAGGAGGTGCAGGAATCGATGGTGAAGTCAGCAAAACACTCCAGAAGGTCCTCGCAAAACAGGGACTTAGCTTCAAACTTGGGAATAAGGTGACAGCAGCTGAGAGAACCAGTGATGGAATTAATGTGACGATTGAGGACGCCAAGGATCCCAGCAAGAAGGAGACCCTGGGGTGTGATGTCCTGTTGGTCTGCGTGGGCAGGCGGCCATATACTCAGAACTTGGGACTCGAGGATTTGGGAATTGAGAGGGATGAAAAGGGCAGAGTTCCAGTCAACAACAGATTTCAGACAGTGGTACCCAATATTTATGCAATTGGTGATTGCATTCATGGGCCCATGTTGGCTCACAAGGCCGAGGACGAGGGAATTATCACAGTAGAAGGCATCGCCGGTGGTGCTGTTCACATCGACTACAACTGCGTTCCGAGTGTCGTTTACACCCACCCAGAAGTTGGTTGGGTAGGGAAGACAGAGGAAGACCTCAAGAAGGAGGGAATTGACTACAAAGTAGGTAAATTCCCCTTCATGGCCAACTCCAGAGCCAAAACAAACCTCGAGACCGATGGTTTCTGCAAAGTCCTGGCCTGCAGTAACACCGACAAAATCCTGGGTGTTCACATGATTGGACCAGCTGCTGGTGAGCTCATTAATGAGGCTGTACTTGCGATGGAGTATGGGGCAAGTGCCGAGGACGTCGCCAGAGTCTGTCATGCACATCCCACATGCTCTGAAGCCCTCAGAGAAGCTCATCTCGCTGCCTACTTCGGCAAACCCATCAACTTCTAATTGATGTCATCAAAAACCGAACGAAACGAAAGACAAACTTGTCTTTTACTTCGCTTTTAACCCCTAGTCTAAAGACGAGAGTGATGAGCAGAAATGGAAGAGTAAGTCAGGCACTATTTAAAAAATTCAATGAACACTGCACTTTCGCTCAAACCCGTGAGATTGGTGGGTTGTAAATAATTGAAATAATGAGAGAATCGTTATTGTACGATTGGTTAATTGTATTTATTAAAAATAAATTGGTTGAACCACACGATTATTTCTTATCTCTTCAATTCCTGGACATCAAATGTCAGCACAGCTTCCCCTTATATTTTTCTTTGATTTTTTTTTTAAGTTGGAATATTATAGATGAGATTAAGTAAATAAATGCTTATAATCTATTATTTTCTCGAGATTTTGAGTTGTGAAAAAAGGGAGTTTGCAAATCGGATCGAAGACTCAACCAATAGTTATTTCCTTCATCTTTTTTTTTTCAAATTTGCCGCCAAATGGATTGCCCGCCGGATGTTGGCGCGGGGGTTGACCATTGTTGCCGGCAGCTCTCATTGGAAACATCAACACGAAAAACGTGAGAAACGGCAACCCTGTGTTCTCACAAAACAGTACCGAGTGTGGCACTTGGCCGTGCCTACAGTGCCCACATGCCGTCGGCACACACCCAAATGTTTGTGTTATTTACCCTAAAATTGCCATGTGATAATTTCAAAAAGTGTCATCCAACAATTCCATCATCAACAATGTAATCAGCCACCAACGTGCCAATAACCACCGAAAATGTGGACAACAACTAAAACAACAAAATACGGAGTCGGTGAGTGAGATCTCATGTTTTTCAATTTCAATAGTACCCGCATTAATTTCAACCCCCAGAGCTGTCAAAAATCCCCCTGATCCCAGAGGTCCCAGGTGATCAGTCAATCCGGTAAAAGTCATTCGTTGAGAAAAAAATTATCGAAACTGAATGAATCAAACTTCGAGGAACCGAGAAAACAATTACGTCTCAAAATCATTGAATTATTTCTACGATATCGTGTCTGAATATTTGCGTATACGATATGAAAAAAGAACGTGCTCAATTTGAACCCGTACGCAACTTGACGCAAGCGCTCATGTATTAGTGTCTGTTAGTTTGCTCCATTCATCCATTGATCGTATTCGAGTAGAGTAAAAGGACCGAGGGGGTTTGATAAGGCGAACCGTCTATGGGTCCAACTGGTCCAACTTGCAATTGGACTTAAATAAACTCCACTCCCCCTTCACCCCCTGACCCCCTTTGACGCAATGATTCGGATGTGAGGGGATCATAAACCTTGGGATGAAAATAAAAATAGAGAAATGAAAGAATTGATGGGTTCAAACAGAAGAGCAAAACGCAAATTTTTATGAATAATATTCACTTCTTTCTTAACAAACACTCGATAATAACGAATTTTTTGCATTCGCAGTGACACCATTACATGACTCACACGAAAATAATAATTAGTTTTGTTAGGGTAATTTATTAATTTCGAGAGAATTTTCAATGCAAATGTTGAGTTTGAAATTTATTTAGGCTGAGTAAAGTCAGGAGAAGAGGAATTTGGCAGAAATATTTGTTAGTTTATTGAGATTGGTGGATTGCATGGCATTTTATGAATGGAATTATCGATTCACGTGCAAGCTCATTGAGGGGGGCTAATCCAACCGTGTGTGCATTATGAGAGAAAGTAAAGAGATAATTGAAAGGATCAGGTGGATCGAGTAGCACTTGAAACTGGATCCACTTAGGAAGTACATATTATGCGCTTCAATGGGTGAGAGAAAATACCCGACACGTCTCGTTGTTGTCTATTTTGTTTTGGTAGTCGTTTTGGCAATTCGATACAAATTAATTGAACTTGTGATGTGTCAGGACGATTTTAGTTCGGATAGTGTCGGTTGTTTCTCCTTTGGGTTGAAATTTCGTAATATATTCGAATCAAATGATTTGTTCTATTCTATCTAGGAAATAGTCTCACAATTGCTAAAATGTTTCTATAAATTGAAAAAATAATCAATTCATTAATTCTTATATCGATTTTTCTTTGAATAATTAGAATGATATTTTTTTTTGCAATGACCCGTGCGAAAATTTAATATTAATGAAGGATTTTTTAATATTGAATTTTACATTTTTCGTATTGATCACTCGAATTGAATTGAAAATTTGAATTAAGACTGAGTATTCGCCATTTGAATTTTAGATTGATTGAGGATTTAGAGTAATGATTGCCTGAGTAGTGACAATCTTTGATAATTTACTTTAACATATGTACTTGAAAATAAAAATGTCATTGAATATCCCTTTTTTCAAGAAATAGTCTCGATCATCCGATGCCACATGTGTGGAAATAATTATTTATTTATTTATTAGAAATTGGATTGAGTCCTCGTTTTTATATTTTGTGCGAGAATCGCTGGTGTATTGAGTAGGACGCTGATAACGACCACTTTGATAAGAGGTTGTTTTTATTTTGCGTTTTGTTGTGAAGGTAATAATAAAGATGGCAGGATGAGATTACCCACTTCTCATGTGCCATTTGTGCTCACGTTATTGCTCGTCGATTATTATGCACTGGAGGAAGGTTGAATGGGAAAAAATCCATTAGTGAGGATGTTTCGGTCTTTTATTCTCCTGGTGATGGTGGGGTTTTAGGATCTTTTCCTGTTGGTGATGTCCGGAGGGGAGATGTGGAACATGACAGCTTTGTTGATTACGAACTTGTGCAAAATGTGAGAGGATATTTTACATGCACCAGACACTTTTAAAATTCATCATTCCCGAAATAATTGCGTGATTCATATAATCGACGAAATATTAAATCTGACTGTTAACGAAAAATTCTTTGTTGAGCCAAATAATTTATTAACTTCCTGTTCTATTTCTTGAGACTATTCCTAGAAAACATTTTTCACTGGAGCTGTCGAACTTCTTGGGCAACAACAGCAAATTACCGGCTTTTATCCGATAATTGTTTTCTGAATTACTTTGTCTAGAAGTGCAATACTACATGAAAGTTGAAAAATTATTGTATTCCGATTTACTGCTTTAAATAATTATGAAAATATCTCATTAATTACCTCTTCGCTGCAGAATTGAATTGAGAAATAAAAAATTCCAATGATTTCCAAATCATTCCAACAAAAAAGAAGAAAAACAATGAGTTTTCATTTTTCAATTACACCATTTTCTTGGATTTTAATGCAATAAAAATTTTCGGGATTCAATTATGAAAATGTTTGTCGGTCATAAATCAAACGTGGCACCTCCACTAATTACGCTACAATTACTTGGTAAAAAAAAACCTTTAAACCCGTGCGTCTGCATTTTTATAGTCGAGGGAATTTTCCATAGTAAAAAATTCCACATCTTCTCGTTAAAAAAATCGTTAATTGCGGGAATAAATCCATCACAAACAGAGCTACCTCAACCCATTGCATCCCGACGCAGAATTTGGTATTCAATCCGTGGAAAGTGAAAAAAAAAAATTGTTTGGAATTGCTGAGAGTGCAAACCAAAAGCGAATTCGATGTCTGGAATTGACAATATTTTTTCACAACCACAACTTCAATATTGGTTCGATCGATTGCACTCATATCAAAGCGTGACTCAAACATTCAATGAATATTTCTGGCGCTCATGACTCGACTGTAGAATTTAATTGGATGCTATCATTTCATGCTTTATTTTTGCAGTGTCGATAGAAATTTGAGGTATTGCATTTAATCCAAGTATCGTATGTCTCATCAGGTTCTGCTAACAAGTACGGAGAAATGTGGATATTTTTTATTCCCCTTCATGCTGAACTCATTTTCCCCATCAGCAATTTCTTTCTCTCCTTTTTCATCTCTTAGATAAAATTGCAGAGGAATTTTTACAGTTACTTTTAACACTCATTGGTAAATACAGGTTTCACGTCCATCAAGTATTTTCGCTGGGAGCTGTGAGTTGTAGGAATTTTTTGAAAAGACGAGACTAAATGAAATTCTTTAATCCCCAATATCGCGTGACTGGATGATACGATTTGAATGAATTCAGTCTCATTTCAAGGCTCCGGAAAATATCTTGAGAATGCCACCTGCCACTTTAAATTTCTCTCTGCTGATCCGGAAATATTGATATTTCAAGAAGATCCATTACAACATTCTACTCCGGTCTATTTTATTCGATAAATTTTTTTACATCAGTATTTTCCTTTGCCGTGGAATTTCCAATGAATAGTGGAAATCTGCGAATGTCCAGTCGTGCAGAAAGCGTGACATTGTCGGTAGTATTTCACCCATAAAATATTGATTTTGCTACGAATTCACGTGACATTCTTTGTTACTTAAATTGTTACTGAAAATTCAATGGTCCTTGAGTGCTTTGAATTACGTAGGGAACGGTTGTTATTTTTTATTGTTAACAATTATTCAATATCGGGGGAGAACTTATCCAGAGTTGAGTTAATTTTCAGATCGGGTTGACGATTAAAACTTCAAACTGATCTGCTTCTCCTCGACACTTCATTGATGAAGTGAGATCTCAAGCATCTCGATGGCATTTCTAGAAATTGAAGTCATGAAGGGGATCATTGTTCTCCTTTCATTCCGGAATAATAGCTTTTCAGAAGATCCACTATCTTTAATTATCCATATGAAGTTTTCTCAGTATTAATTAATTACTTCGGGTTATTAAAACTGTTCGCCAGTAATTTTCATAAAAAAATTCTGATTTTCTGGGTAATTAGCAATTTCAATTTCTTGATTGATCATTCACTGAATTCCACAAATTATTTCTGCCATTCCACAAATTATTATCTCTTAAATTCATATGGTGCTACTAATTACGTAATATTTATCAGCTGACAAGCCTATACTCTTCAATAACACCCGAAACGACTCAACCGTTTCGGCTTTCAATTTCCTCTGATAAGATAAAATAAATGTCCCCGTTATCAGACATCACTAATAATTCTTGTCGAATCCCCCATAAACGCATTTCACATCACCATAAAATTAATCCACATTCTGACATCAAGCTCTGGATGCCGAAAAAAAAATTATATCCACCTCCAGACACATCCAGCCACAGTATTAGAATATTACATTTGAAATTTCAGGTAAAAAAACCTGAAATTAAAAAAACGGTTTTGACAAAAAGGGGGAAGAACGTACGTAAGGGGAATGAACTTGAAAATTTAGATGGTCATAGCTTTTATAATAAGTTATAATAAAATTTGACACTGTAGCATGTGGCAACAAAGCCAACGTCCTCAAGTTAGGATCGATATAAACCACCATGTAATACATTCTGCCGAGACCACAGTGATTTTCGTGGCGCATTGTTTACGTCTGGTCGAGTCATTTGTTGCAGGCTGCAGCCCCAGTTCACCCTCTCGTTTCATTCATCCCCATTCCCCGGATCTTCATCCCTCTGCCCTTCAAAATTTCCCCTGCCAATGTTTTACACTGAAGTAGGGAAGCTATTGATTCGATTCCCCGGGAAATTCCGGGAAACTTAGTGTGCGAGAAAGAGAGAATAAAAGAAAACCCTAGGGGTTGGTGTTAGGGGTTGCCTTAACGTGTCGGTGGAGATCCTTTGTTCAGGGATATATGGAATAATGGGAGGCCAACCCTCACTCGACATTCACTCGTGAACTCTAACGTGTGAACTTTACACTTTTATGTACCACCTATGTGCACACAGATGAATTTTACATATTAATTGTTCCTCGGAGATGGGGATGCGCTCCAACTATTGTCTTGTGGGTCTTTGTGGGGTTGACAAATTAATAGGATTGAGGAATAATTCAAGGGGGGGTAATTAATTTTCGGGGGGAAAGTCGAGTGTGGACATATGTTGGGGATGAACGTGAAGATAAAAAATTCACATTTGGGGATGATTTCCATTCAGAAATCCATCCCATGACAATTCAGCCCTTTTACATTATTATTAATAGTACGGAAAAATATGACTCAATCTGAGGATTGAATTGAGTTTTCAAATGTTTGGAGAATTTTCAATATTTCGATTTCTGGTAAACAATCAGCAATCTCAATAATCTTAATAATTAATTATTTCATTTTACATTTCCTGTAAATATATACCACCACGGTGATAAGTCTCTCTGGAAAATGAGTGAATTCTCATTCGACACGTCAATGCAGAATTGCATCTGGTTAATTAAAAATATAATTACTTCCTGTTTTGCCCGCTCATTCAATAAAAATGGTGGTTAACAGCCCCTGAATCCCGCGGGTACAATTTATGATTGACTAATCATCCCCTGTATTGAACGGTGAGCGTAAAAAATATGTGAAATCGATGAATTAATGGGGAGGATGTACAATGAAAGTACATGTTATTATTTCATGTGGGAGGGAAACACGTGTTTTAATGTACACCCGTCGTTCAAGTCACGCACTCAGACTTTTTGTGAACAGAGAGGAGCATTGAGAGAAAATATTACGACTCGGAAAGAAAAATTACGCGACACAAGAAAATCATTTGTGATTTCAAAATTTCGACACCTGATGAATAATTTCGTATGATTTATTCAATGAATAAATTACTATCAATCATTGATAATAATTTAATAATAATAATAATAATAATATTCAACGATCGATTTAAATTTTAGGTAAAATCCAAGAGAATTCATGAATTTTCAGTGAGATTGAGAGGAAAATAATTCCAGCAGACGAAAACGCTAAAAATCTTTAGAATTTATTTAAAAAAATCAACGAAACATTTTTTAACATGAGTATAAATAAAAGTAACAAAATCATCCATAAATAATGAATAATTATTTACTAATTATTAATCATTATTAATAGAAATAAATAATTTAACATAATTCTTTCACATTGATGGATAGTTTGAGGAAATAATTTTTAAGTAGGCGAGGATTTGTAGTTGAAAACAGGATGAAAGGCATGATACGTTGGAGAGAACTATCCAGCCACACACTGGTGTTGTTTCTCGTGTAAAATAGTCATTGAGATGCATCTCGCGTTGTCTCTCACTGCGGCTGTCAGACCGGAAGTCCCTGTCATACGCACATTGTCGCACGGGCATCCGGTGAATCCGCAGCCCACTGAGGATAAAATTCCTTCGAGAAATTTCATGATCACAGTCCATTTCAATCAACAGCTACTAATCATTATCTCCTTCCTAGGGTCATTGGATCCAATGAAGTACTCAGCATTTTTTTTTATTAACCAGAAAATTTGATTGAAAATATTGGAATTGCAGTTGTTGCATACCTTGATTAGTCTTGGAGATGAGTGTTTTGATAAATTTCAGTTAATTCACCAGTCGAGTGGAAATTGAAAAATTTTCATTAACCATTATTTGATTTTATTGCTCATTCTGGTACTTCCTTTCAGCCGTTTATAATTGGAGGGGCGATACGAGGTATGGGCTGCCCCTCGAGATTGGCGAGACAGTTCAGATATTGGAAGAGTGCGCAGGTAATGAAACAGAGGGAAAAATGTTTGTTTGACATTTTATTTTCATTTTTTTGCCATTCGTGTTGTTGACTGCCATCAGGTCTGATATGGGACATTCCAATCAATAATTAGGGATTTTAATTGAAGATTAACTGTCGAGTAAAAAAATGGCCACAATGACTAATTGAATTATTTTATAACAAAAAATTCATGGAATATATTTTTTCAATAAAGATAGATTTATAGAGATATATTTATAATATAGGACATTCAAATCGATAATTAAGGATTTTAATTAGATTGGTAATAAAGTAAAAAATTTTAAAAAATGATAGAAATTGAAAAAATTCGGATAAATAAATCCTGGGGTTTTTAATTAATTGATTTGATTGGAAATTCTTTGCATATTTATATTTTTTAAGTGAAAATAATATTGAGAAAATGGTTTTTTTCCCCTAAGATTGGTATCGAGGCTTTTCTACGAAGAATCGAACAGTGAAGGGCATATTTCCAAGCTCCTATATTCACCTAAAGCCATGCAAAATAGAGAACGAGGGCCTCTTCGAGTCCGTTATACCCGTCGAGGATCCTGTGGTGAGGGAAGTCACCCTTGTACTACGGGAATGGGGTTCTATCTGGAAACGACTATACGTAGTGAGTATAAAACGTCTGCCAACAATTTTTCTTCATTTTTTCCACCCCCAGCTTTTTTTCGTCCCTTTATCCAGGATTTTTCTTTGCCTCGTACTTTTTTTTTTCGCTTTTTCATGGACGTTTCACATCATTTTTTGTCTTCATCCCTGTGTGCTCTGTAGATTTAGCTTCATCCTTGCTTTTTAATTTCACACAAGTGTTTCACTTGAGACTGTAAGTTTCTGTTTATTTTCGTAAACATTTGTCTAAATTTTTCTTTGCAATTTCACACTTCCTGAAATTTTCTTGGTAATTAGATTGTCACATTTGAAAATGAAGATAGTAGGAATGAAAAAAATCTATTAAAAAATATCAGATGACACAAGACAATTCATTAAATCGATTTTGTCGTGATTATAGCCTGGGAAAATCGTAGGAAAATTTGAACTGATCCACTCATTTGTTAAAATTTTATCTCATTTTCACCTCGTATCGACCTGCATGTCTCAGTGTCAGGCGAGGAAAATTTTCCCAGAGAGAAAATCCAGTGAATCACCTCCACTGTTCCTTATCTCGATTCTCCATAAAAGCACATGCACAACAAAAAACCGATCTTGGAGACTTCATGCAACATGAAATAGCACATTGGACTTTATTCACCAGCTGTTGTAACTCATGGACAATGTCTTCTTTGTCAATAGGAACGAGAGATCTACAAATTCAACACACTGAGAAAAGTTATGAGAGAACTTTTGGAATGGCGAAGGCAATTGTTGGCCGGTACATTGACCACCGATCAAACACGAGAACTCAAACTTCGGATTATCAACAAGGTCGACTGGGGAAATCGGTGAGTGTGTCAAACAGCTAGTAGATATTGCATGTATTTCTTTTGCAGGTTCACAAAAAAAAACTCATATTTTTTACCAGTCATTTACAACTTTACGTTTCTTATGCTCAGCCCTTGAATTCATAATTATTATGATTTTTTAAAACAAGAGGTTTTGAAATACGAATTTATTTATTTTTATCTTGTTTTTAACAAATGAGGATATGGAAAATTGAAGAATAGTCATCTGGAATTAATTAGGAATTGAGGATTTAAAGAAACATAATTTAATCCTTGAATATTCCATTATTTTGATATATTTTCATCACTCAAAATTCTTACCACCTAGTTTAACATATTAGTATAACTCTAAGAAGGCAGTTCACCTAATAACTCGATTCGTAGTCATTCTTGTCCCTAAAAGATATCACTTAGCTTCATGTGTCGATTCCTAGCTAGACGACTATCTCGTCCTGATCGTTATACAACTAATAGACTATGAATTGCGTAATCGAGTTGAATAAAAACATAAATCATCAAACTGTATTAAATCTGTATCTTCCGATTCAACTCCATTACTGAATTCATACATTTTCCGTAGGCAATTCGAGTTTGAGAGGCTTTTCAAAATAATTTTACCATACATAGTAATGACATCAGCAGCGAAGTCCATAAATTATCAAAATCTCGGTATCAAGAGATTATAAGAAAACCTTTCTCGAGGAATAACTGAATTTTTCAGTGATGATGGATTTTATCCGAAAAATCGTTCGGTTTTCTTTTTCTCAATTGAATAATTTTTTTTATCGGTGGACTTGAAGTGCGGTAATATAATTACCGAGATAACTAGCCCTCGCTGTTGAAGTAAAAAAATAGTAAGCCTTAGTTTAGCGAAAAAATGGTGAAACAATAAAAATTCTAAGTATCTGAGAAATTCCGATCATTCTTTATGGATTAAATCATCAAGTTTGAATAGAGTACAGTGTCCAGGGGCAAATCATAAATTGCAAACACTCACCACTCTGAGACTCAATCTCAATAGTTACTCAGTGTTCACTGACATTTGAATAGAACCATGGGGAGAGTAATAAATGAATGAGGATAACAATTTACTCAAGGACGGCATTGAGATGTAGCGATAACTCTAAGGTTTTTTACTATTCTTTTTAAAACACACTTGGCACCTTTGTCTTGTTACTTTATTGAGCAACTAACTCCTAGTGTCTAACGATCGATGATTAGCGATTATGATTACAAAAAAAAATTGTCGTGGAAATTGATGATTGCAAGTTTGTAGAACATTTTGCATGACGCCCTGGACGGATTGTGCACTCATTTGAGTTTACAATTTGCAATAGAAAATTTACAATTTATCGTCTTAAAATAGTTGAGATTTATTTGCATGATTTATCATTACGGTAGATTCCCGTTGTAGCCGCGTACATGGGGCTGGAGGAGAAGCGAATTCCGAGAATCGGACTATATACTACCTCCACCACGCGTTCGCTGCTACCGTGAACTGAATTTTTTCATAGCGAATTCAAATACGAAAGGAATTCATTTTGTAACTTTATTTTTCACGGCGTTTAATTCCTCGCCGGACGAAACAATGGATTGTTTACATCTTGGAGCCCGGGGCTAGTAGAATGGGGAAATGGAAATGATAGGCGAAAAATGAAATTGAGGCGAGGTGTGACTTTAACGGGATTCTACTGTAATTGCTTTTCTCTCTTGAAACACTGGAGGGGTTAAAACATGGAAAATATTAAAATTGCAGAATCACTTTGTTTGAATACTTTCGTCGTTATAGCAAATACTTTGTTCATCAAAAAATTTTCACTGTTATGAGAGGGCGAAGAATAGTTTTTCAATTCGTTGCTGCATGGATTTCTCTTATTGCGAAGGAAATCTCCAAGTCAAAAAATTGAAGAGAAATTTTTTCCATTGCATATGAAAATGAAAAAAATTATTGAAAAATCCCAATTTCAACTGTTTTTCTTTCCGTTTAAACTCGATTTCAATTTTTTCTACCGGATTTATAAATTCGCTTTGCATGAGGAATCGATTGAGTCACAGCCCACAGATCCAAAGCGAATCGACCGTATCCCCTTTACAATAAATTTATTTTTATTTACGTAAAAAACCCTCACGCGTTTTTTTTCCTCGATTTCACGTATTTTATTGAACCCTTCGGACATTGCACCATTAGATGTAATGAGAAAAAAAAATGAAGAGTACAAAAAATCATAGAAAAAAAAATGAATGCAAAAACATTGCAGGGAAAATTTCTAGACATGACAAATGTCGTAATTAATAAAATGGGTTAAAAATAGATGCCACATACTCTCGGTTATGCGGAGAACTGAGCGTCTAATCTCATCAGGAGAAAAAATTGATTAATGATTGATTAAACTCACGTTGATAGTGCAACTTCATTGCATTTGAAGGGAATCCCAACGTGTTTATCACAATAAAGGGAGAATTGTTGTGGGGGAACTGATGAGAGATTATATTTCCGTGTCTTTCGAGTACTTTTCAATCTCGGGATAGATTGGTGACATCTCGAGGGTACTTGGGGCAGATGGAACTGACGCTGGGGATGCACCACTGCTTGAGCCGACGTGTAGACGACGACACAATTCGTCTAGTACCTCACTGAAGAGCATCATGTTCAGATTTTGGCCTAGAAGGTGGATCAGAAGGAAATCACCGACCTGAAATCCAAACAAAATGTCAGTAATTTCCTCAAGACTCGCTAATTTTTCGATGGATATATTCTCTTCTATCATAAACAGTTTTTTTTTTCAAGAAGATGCTAAAAGCTAATTTATTTATTTGCTATAACACCGGCGTAAAAATTCACGAGTGCTGAGCATCTGCATAAGGTCTGGATGCAATCTTTATGAACTCTAGATTATATCTTCTCAGCCCCTCGTGAGAGGCTCAAGAATTAATTAAATTCCTCTCAACCTCCGCAAATTCTCGTAGAATGAGAGTATGAATTAATTGTATGGGATTTACATAAAATTCTATGTATTTTCATTAAAAATGTATTCACCTGTGTCTCTCTGACGAGTGCACTGGCACCGGACGATGTACTGAACTTGAATCTCCTCTTGAGAATGGTTTCCCTTGTACTTGGCAGTAGAACAACAGCCATACTGTAGAGCAATGCCAAGCCCGACATTGCAGCTAGTATAATGAACCAGAACCAGAGGAATATAAAGATCTTCTCGTTGAGGATGTTCAAGGCGAGAACACACAAGGCATCGAGTTTTTGAATCGTTCCAGATGCACCAAATTTGTGAAATGTACACTTGGTAATGCGGGGAAAAATTTCCACCATGGGATCACTTCTCTGTTCTTGATTCATGTTGCTGAATTTAACGACTTCAGTTCCGTACGTCAAAAATGCACCGCCCAGGAATGTATCCACGAAGAAAATATTCCCTACCTTTAGATGAAGATAAATGACATGAAACAAAGAAAAAACTTCGGGTGAACTTCAGGCAAAAAAATTCACTTCGTTAAAATGAAAATAAAAATGAAGAAATCCCATTGAAGGATTTTAATGATGAAGAATAATTTCAGCGAAGATAATGATAACAATTTGCCATGCACTTATTTTTCTGGTGTCTGGAGTTATCCACCCAGGAAAAAATATCCTAAAATATCCCTAAAATTTTATCAATGTATTTTTATCTTTATTTTTGAGAGATTTTTGTTTGGGAGGATAACTCCTAGATTGGTTTTCCATTTTATCCAATTCTAATACTGAATATTCATCTGTAAATAAAATCTCTACAAAGAAAATGTTTTCAGCCTTCAGCGACAAAACATCTCATCAAAAAAACCTTCAGTTGTGCTCAAAACGGACAATTTATTTCGTGGAAATAAAAAGAAATGAATGCAGGATTTAATTACACAGAAAAATAGTAGAGGACGTAATTAAGAAAAGAATTGGGATGAAATTGTTCTGGGTTATAAAGAATTTTAAGAGAAGTGAATTACTCTTTACAACAAAGAAATGCATTTTAAAATAAAAAAAGTGATAATTAAGTTAAATACTCACAACATTGACAAAATTGAGAGCCTCGCAGAAGAAATAACCAGCTGCGTAGCTGTTATGAAGATGCAGAGTGTCCATGATGTATTGAACCAATCTAAAAGCCTTGGCCTGTCTCTCCTGCTTGTTCTCCACTATGGCACCTCGCAGCCCGTCTGAAATCATTCTGACTTTGCCCTCTTCCCACTGTTTCCACATCCAATGAGGAATGTAGAACAACAGCCCCTGGAAGAACAGCATGAATGGCACCCACTGGTAATACGAGTGATATCTCTTTTCTCCGGTGTCAGTGCCAAGTCCTGGATGAGCCACTTGAGTTCCCACTTGCTTCATCTGATTCGCAGGAAGAGTATAGGTGTACGTTATCCAACAGAAGGTGTTTATCACATGACTAGGAACTGCCGACTCGCCGATGCAATTTATTGGATCACCTGAAGGACAACATAATTTCTAACTGTTTAAAATTCCCTCAAATTTTTCAAACACTGAAGAAAAAAAATGATTGACAGCGAATCCTATCAATGAAATTTGTTTTATTTATAAACGAGATAAATAATCACGGAAGAGAAAGCAATAAAGCCGATTTAACAACTGAAATAAACCTCGCTAATCCTCGACACATGTAAAATAGCAAACAGGTGGTGAACAGCTTGGAAGACACCAGTGAACACATGCGGTGCTATTCATAAAATCAAAGTGCACGCTCATTCGTAATCTTTCTTGTGAAGAAAAAATATCCCATTACAATATTGTACTTACCAATCAAGTTGTTGGCAGTGACGATGATGCAACATGCGAAGAGAATAGCCGAGGTGATTCTGTAGTGCGCCCTGAAGACTATGTTATCGATAATGGCCCTGTCTATGAGATACCTTACTTTCACGAACCCGGCGACTGCCGAGACGAGACCGAACACCGCCATTCTGGATGTGTCTCAGCGACTGCAAAAAATATTTAACAATGATTACTTCTCGATTATCAGGACCCATACAGAAAACGAGGTTAAATCGACTGTTAGTTTGTAAAAAATATCTGAAAACAGATGATGATGATGATGAGATGGAAAAATTTTTGTCATGGCCTTTCCTATACAGCCGGATAAAAAAGAAACAAGTTATCCAGACGAGAAGTATCAATATAAGAAAATAAACGACACAAGTTCGTCTTTCCTTTCTCGTTTCTCTGCTTGAACTTAGTACCCACAAATATATACATATAAATTATTCAAACTCGAGGTTGAATCGATCTCACATCCATAAGAGACAGAATAATTTGTGATCAGAGTGATCTCCTGTGCTTTTTTGAATTTGATCTTCAGTTTCGGAGTTGTCCATGAAAAACTAATCTTCAAGTTTCCTGAGCTGCACAAGAAAGGAGTTCACACGGCGAGTGAAAAATAATTGTGTCGCAAGACTGTGCTACTCCCAGGGTTCTTCATTTAAACTTTTATTAGTCAATTAATCGAGCAAGTCTGTGTAACTGCGCGTGCCAGAGCGTCGAGGAGGTCAATCACCAACTCGAGAAGAAACGAGTCAACAGTTGATTCACCCCGGATTTTCTCAGCCACTGGATTTAACTCTGAGAAACTCGAATCACCGGTTCTCGAGCTACCGGAGAACAACGAATGCAACTTTTTTATTCCGATTTTCATTTCCCCCTTTATTCTCATCCTGTGGTTGAAGGATTTCCTCTGCTCCTCAGGTATTGGGTTACAAATGAACAAGACACTGTGAGCATTTGGCCTTCTGTCTATTTGAGGCAATTGAATCCGATAAGTAATCGGGATGGTGATTAGTTATTTTTAGATTACGGCTCTTACGAATTTGAATTTATACCCAGGAGAAACAATTCCACATTCTACAACGAAATTCCTTTTAAAATTCACGAGGAAACTTTAATTGGAGATTATTCCTAAAATTCCTATTAATCCTAAAAAAAAAATCTCCACCCCTTTTCAACTCAATTACAGAATTTATTCCGTAAAACCAATTACTTCCCAATTGCTCTATCATTCTCAATTAATCCATTGAAAAAAAGCAACCTTGGGACTAAAAGCGTGAATTTTCCAGCGCCATCAATATCCTCTCCAGACAGTCCACCCGGCGACAAATAGCCTCGAAAACAGGAAAAGACGAGAGGAAGGCGACCGATATCCGGGGAAGGACGAGCATATCAATTTGAAGTGGATACTCCTCCCCTGGATACACGATTCTGTGGAAATTTGAGGTCAGAGGCACGCGCTGCTCCAGCTTGAGTTGGAATTTATGCCGGATGAGTTGAATAATGGTCATTCACTGACTGAGGCCACTGAGGAGTGTAGTAATCGTTCGTAATGAGAAGTAGGGTTGTAGTCACGAGGTACCACATGTAGCTAACTCTTCAGAGTTAAACTGACTAAAGCAAATACATTGATTCCCTATTCAGCAAATCTTCCGAAAATATCTTTAAAACTACTAAAAATAATGATATTTCTCATATGACCTTTTTTGTAAACCTAATTGAAAGCCACGAAAAAGATTATTACAGAAAATCAGCTATTTCCTTTAGTTTCCGAAATATTTACGAAAAACTTGCACAAGGCGACTTATCACTTCTCACCACTCTCCCATTGAAATAATTTCCAAAGATATTGCGAAAGATTAAATTAAATTGAAAATTCGACATCCTGATGGTTGTAGTCCATGAGAGTTTTTTTTTTTTTAATTGTGTAATAAAAGTGGTCAATGGTAAAATCATTGATGCAACAAGATTGATACCTTCGTTTCCAGTAACCGCAACAAAACCGTAACACCCCGCAAACTCATTCGTGATCGGAAAGATAGATTTAATAGCCCATTGAACAATTCATGACAAAAAACAATTTAACATGCGTCATCGCGACCCTGACTCACGTCCTTTTGCAGCATGACGCGCAGAGGGAATGATAGATGCAGCACGTCGGTGTTTCAAATGACAATGCACCGTAGAATTCATAAACTTGGCGTGTATTTCCATTTCTCCATGGTGAAAGGACAACGATCCTTCGAGTAGAACGTGTTATGGCATTTACGATGTGTAATCAGTGTACAGTTAGTTTTCAGCATCGCCTCGAGTGTTTTTTATTTTTCCAGCTCCGAGAGCGTTTTTAAAAATTCGAAAAATCATTGGAGATTTTTATTTCGGTGAAGAGCACGTGAAACGATTTTTTTCGACGGCATTCCACTGCTTTGGAACAGCCAAACGAGAATGGTTTTGTGGGAATAGCCTTCTCGTGGGAATACTAATGCTTTCAATTAGAAAACCAGAGGTGCTGCGTAGGTGCCGATCCTTTCCTTTAGAATGGATTTTAATGGTTGTTTTTAATTGTCTGTGGTTTACATTACACAACTTCTATTGATTTGGGGATCTGAGAGACCTCTAAGACACCATCCAAGAATTTACATTAAATTCTCAAAAAAAATTCCAAAAAAATTCCACGAATTCTGGAGAATTGTATCCAAAACTTGAATTTTTATGATAATGTTTCCTCTACAATCGGTTTCTTGTCATTCATGCGAATTATTTACACACTTTTTATGGAATTTAAATAAAAGTAAAAAAAAATTGTGATTACATAGCTTCGAGTGGGAAGAGAGAAAAACTTTTCAATTTTCGGGAAAATCGCGCGCACCTTTTTAATCTTTACATTTGTTATCTCGTGTTTACTCATGCCTGGGGAACATGAGAGAAAACACGGAAGGGCTCATAAACCATAAAAGTTTATAGTTTTCCATCAATATAAACCGACGAACTAAATTCAACTAGCTTTCCCTGAAAATAGCAAAACCATTCCCAAAAACTCGTTTACCTTCGGAGTCGTATTTTTTCTCTCAACCATATTATCATTTCAATAATAAAAAAAAAGAACGTGACAAAACGATAATTCTGCCGTCTTTCAAAATTACATATTATTTTGACGTATTGAATTTTAGATCTCAATTAAAAAATTAAACATTGAACAACTCACTGAATGAAAAAAAAACGTCAGAGCTGTTTTTTTTTTTGAGAAACAAAGAAATTCCCCTCCTCAAAATTTTCCTCTTTCTTGGGATTGATCCCCCACGTTGAACTAACGGCTGCCGAAACTTTCTCCCGAAATCCCTGGAGTTCCCCCAGAAATCCCCAAAAAATGACCCCCAAAAATTCGAAGATTGTCCAACAACTTGACCAATAGTATCACCCCTGGGGAAAGGTGCAGCAACAATGGTTCGACGAAAAAGGTGCCCCAGAATGTGGGAAGGGAGCAGAAGTTTTAAGGCACCACAAACCGCCAGAGAAATACTGGCAACACCGTTTAACTTAAAACTCGAGGTGATATCCCTGTTCTCCCACTGTACACAAAAGCAAACCCTCAATTCCCTCTTCTACACTGTCCATGTTAAACATTCCGCCCGATAAAAGACACCGTAAACCGAGAATTAAAATCGAGATGAGACACGTCTTATCAACCGTCTTGCGCTCCATTTAATCACGATCTCCTTTTGTTCAAGAACGGTTGTCATTAAATGATAAAATGGTGGGACAAGGGGAAGGGGTACATGATGGAAGGAACGAGGTAGCCTGTTGCTGGCAGCATGCTTCATGCATCACATGTTTCCCACGACAAACTCCAAGAATTCTTCCTTTTATTCACATTATTTCGATCACCCACAAGTCACCAATAAGTGTTTGGCATTTAATGAGGGAGAGGAACGAATTGTTCCAGTCGGGTGGATTTTTCGTTGAAGAAATTCACACTCAGACGCTCACCTAATCCTTAAATCCTCAATGGAACTATTCTCCAAATATTCTCTTGATATATTCTGCAACTATTCTGCACTGGAGTTTTTTTTTTCTTCACTCGTTGGTTTTAAACTGTTTTTTTTTTTTTAAAGGATTAATCATTGGGTGGGGGCACACTTGGATTCCAAAGGGCTGGAATAATTTAGGGAAGTTATCGGTGGATAAATGAAACAATAAATGATGGGACGCGCGTCGCGCCGACTCGGGGGCCCGACAGTGCGACTCGCTGGCGACTGACTCCGGGGTTCACTCACAGCATTCACAGCTCGGGCTTATGCTGGGGCCCCACCACCCGCCATATTGTCATCCCAGCTCCCACAGAAATATTCGACATTAAGAAGTTATGCACGGTATCTTCCAATTTTTTATAATTTTTTTTTATCAATCTCGGTGAAAAAATATATCGTTTTTAAGTTTTATCTTTATTCAATGATAAATTCAATGATAAATTTCCACAGTGGTGAATCGTCTTCTGTCAATTTTTGGTAGAGATTTGGAGATTTTTTCAAAAATTTATTGCGACCAGGGGAATCAAAGATTAAATAATTATGAAAGTGAAAATCGGAATCTTTTCTCACGTCGATTTAATCAATGCAATAACTTTTTAAATATTACTCCCGAGCTAATGTTATTCCGCGATTTTTTTTTCTGATTATTTGAGAGGAATTTCCCCTAATAAATGACGGACCACCTTCAATTTTTATAAATTCAAAAATTTCAATTTTTATTATAGTATTTCTTCTAAATTCGGTTCGTTGTCATTCATGAGAATTACTGACACATTTTCATTCATTTGAAAAATATCTCGACGGTTCATTACTGTTCTACTGAATTACCAATGTATGTAAATGCATAATCTCCAAAGTCGATAATAGAAATCACGTGTCGTTTGCAGAATTGTTCAGTACATTCATCCAGTAATTTCTTCATTCAAGAAAAAATTATGAATATTAATAATAATGAATACTTCTAAAAGGGGAATTGTAAACAAAACCGTATCTGACTAATGCCACAGATAATCGTCTTTACATTATTCTAAAATCTCTCATTATCTTAAAATCGAGTAATTAACAAAGCTTGAAAAATACACAAGTAATGGCAGTGCACGGGGTGAAATAAAAAACTTACTGACAGAAAAGAATAGACTCTTACTCCCTCAGTAGATTAATTCCCACTATTAATTAAGTGGTTGAGTTCATCGAGTCATCAATGCCAATAAAAAAAATTCCATCCGCGGTGATAATTCTTTTTTATGCCATCGGTGCCCGTAATCACGCGATTCTAACCTCGCTTCGCTCGGTTAAATCGCGGATTCCGGGCGCAATGACATAAAATTTTGTATGAAACGCGTGCGTAATATATTTTTCGACTCGTGGGATTGTAAAACTCGCCTTCGGCTCGTGTTACAAACCTCCCACGAGTAAAAAAATATATTACGCACGTGTTGCATAATATACTATTCTCCCATTTTTTCTCCTCGATAACCGAACGCTAACGATTTCATAATTAAATCATCGAATGCTTGACATGGTTGGAGTAATCACCACAATTTTCACTTTATCTCGGATGATCATTAAACAGCCACTTCCAGAGATCGTCACGGGATCTCATCTCTCACGGAAATCTGCAAAAAAAAAAATCGAAACTCACAAATATTAAATATTCCACATGAATTTTTTATGAATGGTCAGGAGAATTCCAATTTTAAGGTCCTGGGGACACCGAAAATTAGTAAAAACAATGCAAATCAAATTATTTTTTGTAATTCTGGATCTATTGGAAATTTAATAATCTTCAACATGAGGAATTCTGGGATAATTGTTATTGAAAATTAAATAAATGTCGAACAGTGTAGAGATGATTTTTCATGAGTGGACGAACGATTTGCGGAATAATTCCGCAATAAATGGATTTCCATTGGAAATAGAAAGAAATGGAAAATTGGGTGTTCCTCCTGAAGGTGAGGGAGATGGATGCCACGAGGTGGACTAGCCGGGTTGTAAGGGAATAATAACATTAAAAAAAACCTGGTCCAGAGTGGATCGGAGCCAAGGTTTTCAGCATGGTGAATACACGGTAACCAACCAAGAACCTGTTCGCCCCATCCTCTGCACAAATCCCCAGCCTCGAGTATGCGTTTTCTGGGCTCTTTAAAGTTCCCTCCATTTTTTTCAAACTCTTTTTCAAGCCCCGATTGCTTCCACTGCTGTTTCAGAACTTTCCGAGACTTTTTACCTTTTTTTTTCGTTTTGTGTACCTCAAGTACTTGCGTAATCGTACTTCAGGCCATCTCCAGGAGGCACTGGCCATTATCTGTTTTTTTCATCTTCAACAATTAAATCCCTCAAACTGAAAATTAAAATAAAAAATAAATCTGAGTAGCAAATTAAACTTTAATTTACAATTAAAACAGCTAATGATAAATAATGATAAATTCTTCTATAAATTTTATAAATTCATAAATATTATAGATATTATTTTTTATAAATTTTCCCCATGGGTGATAGAATAATTCCCGTGATTTTCTCTTCGCACGTTAAATACCCGTAATTTTTCTAATTCTTTAACTACACTAAATACTTGGTCCACTCAATTCTCTCGTTTCTATTTTTCTTTCGAGTTAACTCTCTCCCAAGTTGCCTGGACGTTTTTTATCGGTTAATTTTATTTCTCGTTACTCGTTTGCCCCTCGCTTACGCAGTCCAGGAGAACGAGCCCGGGAGGGAAACCTCCGTCCACCTGAGCCCCAGCCTCAGTGTCTGTGTGCATTAGAGATCTCTTGATTTGTACGTACACGATTACTCGATTACTCGTCTGTGAGGTCGAGTACAGGGGAAGAGGTATACACGGAAATCCTTTGGCTACCGGCGGTACCTCGCAACACGCTATACACTTGGAGGGAGTTAAAAAGGAAACTTAATGAATGGAGGCAATCGACGCTCTCATTAAGGATCTTCTGCCCCTTTTCCGCTAAATTTCACCTTTTTTTTTTCATTTTTCTGGGAAACTTACGAGGGGATTAACACGAAACAATATAATTTTTTCTGTTTATCATTATTTAATGATTCAAGAAGTCTCATCAGACCTCAATAATTTTTCTGTGTTTTTTCTAATATTTTATAGATTTTTAAAAAGCTCAGAAAAATACCTGGGACATTATCGCACGATCATGACGTCTTGGGAGATATTCATTAATTATAAAATGCGAAAAAATATAATTAATATAATAACAGTATAAATATATAATCCGTCAACAATCAACAATTTCTCAGTACACGTAGAAAAAATATTAACAGCTTTATGTTATAAATAATAAATTTCAAGGAAAATGTTTGTCTCATCCGCAAAAAAATTTCTGCAATCACTCGGAGAAAATTCCAAAAATCATTGGATCTGATTTCACTCTGCTCTGCACGTCATAATTGCTTGGCCATGCAGATTTCCTTTATGAACGCCAAGAAGTTTCAGCTAGAACGTCCTGATAATATTTCTTTAGCTCATCAAAGTAGTGAATGGTATCGCGAGAACTGGAGTTGCGACTGATTAAGTGATTGTGGAGATATCTCAAACATCCTCATATGATAGGAAAGAAATGATAAATCAATTATAAATGTTGAGTGGACGAAAAATCAACGATGAGACGTATTTAATCATGCGGCATTTGCTCTAATTGAGAACATGCGGGGTCTCTCGCGAGATTTGACCCTGACATCCATTACTTTCAATCCTTTTACCGCACTCTGTATACTCACCTCAATTTATAACAGAGAACAAACTTGCAACAGTGTAATCCTCTCATCATTATCCTATCACATCACAAAAACATCATAAACTCATTATTTATCTTAAAAAATCAAAATTACCCGAACTACTCTAATTATAGAAAAAATGCAAAATTGCAAATTGTATAATTTTTATTAGAGAAGGGATCACTGATAAAATGGATAGTAGATAAAAATTTAATTCTGGATAATATGATGAGTCAAATGACACGTTTCACATTTTTAATGAGTGATAACAAAATGACTAGCTTCGGTTTTATTTGACTTTTCGGTTTTATTCTCATTCTTGGAAATGAAAAAGAGAGAAGTAAACCGAGAAAAAGGCGTATGTTGTTATATGTATACAACTGTGGGGTCTGGAAGAGGAGGTCGGTGCCTCCTGCGACGTGACGCCACTGCATACCATATCCAGGATCCAACCGGTTATCATGGGCTTGCCTTCTCCACTCCCCACTTTCATCTTTGTCTCTTCAAACCCATATACAGAAATGTACACGTTGCCACGGGGATCTGACATTTATCGAGAGGGTATATAAGAGAGTATGTATCTTCCGACACCCGGGATATGGCTGCGAGACCTCGAGATCAAATAAGATGAATGAACATTTTCAGTTATCAGCGAGAAATTGAGTTGCGGGTGAAAATTAAATATTGGGTTAATTACTCTCTTCTAATTTAGAGGGAACCATTTGAAATTCTGGATTTGTTCTTTAGAGAGTAGAATGAACCATTCTCACAAGTGGAAACCAAAGACTCCAGTGTCAACTCATCACATAATTCGACCTACGTGCTGACGGGCTCTTCTTGTCATTCGATACAATGGTGAACATCTACGCTTTCTTCAACGAAGCAACGAGAATAGATCTGAATAAAAAAACAATTAAGAAGACATGACAAAATAGCTGGGAGAAGGTCTCGCCAATTTATTTACTCCAACTCTTGTCGACTTGGTGATAGCAGGATCAATCCTGTGCAGACATGAATAATTCTATCTTGTCATTGTGAATAGAAAATCAAAGAGGGATATGTGAGGACAGGGATGTTGGCCTCCACCAACTCATGAGAAATAATGGTTTATCTGCTGAACAAATCCAGAGCCAATAATCGTGCTAGTCCAATGATTGAAGAAGGTAGCAAGAGAGTTGTATTAGAGTTTACTTGTTGGGGCCCTCCTGGGTGGACTGTAATTATAGCGGACAAGTCTGCTACTGAAACGGATCCGTCCAATCGACGAAATTGCGATACTCAGAACTAGCCATTCTTTATTCTTAGAATTCATTGGATATATCATTTTCCTCTTCAGCGAGAATAGAATCTTTACACAAGGAGATAATATCGAATATCAAAAGCAGTCGGAATTGAATTTTTTGTTTTACTAACAGATTTTAATTAACAAAATTTGATTTTGAAAAAAGAAAATTGGAAAAAATTCGGAGGATTTTTCTTATATTAATTTTTGACATTTTTTTATTCTATTTTTTTAACTCTCCGAATCTCCGGAAAATACTTTTTTGCCGGCGAGGAAATTGAAAAGAAATGTTTTCAAATATCACAAACACCATTCGGTGTCTAATGAGCGTCATTGAAAATGTATTCAATAATCTCTATAATTATGAAATTATATTCAAATGAATTATTTGCACGCGAGTCATGAGAATTTTTTAAATGATAAATGCACACAGAAAATTTTATTTAACTATTAATCCCATAATATTCTGTTGAATTTTTTCCAAAAAACAATTCTTAAACTTGTATTTAATTTTCTAATAATAATAATAATAACAGCCCATAAAAGCTTTTTAATCTCTTAATTTTTAATGAAATGAGTAGAAAATGAAAAGCATAAATAATTCGAAAAAAAAAAATGATAAACACTTTTTCAAAAAAGATAATTGGCAGTGATTTTTAACGCTGATACCAAGAGTTTAGGATGAGTTTAGAGACGAGTGGAATTTCTATCATCTCCTAATATAACGGATCGTACTAGCGTGTTTGCATTGAATATTCATGGCAGACAGAGCCATCCGATATCTTTGGAAAGGGGCATAGGTCCCAGGGCCTGTGGGTCTCCCAGAGCCTGTCTCCACGCATCGAAGTCTCTTCGCTCGCCTCCCCTGCATTCCATCAACGAGTTGGGCCTTTTGGCCATTCAGAGCTGCTCTAACTCCCAATGGGGCCCCAATTCAAGGTGCCCAATGAGATAAATCCACTTTCACCAACTTCGTGTCCCAAAATCATGCCAAAATTTTACATTTTTTGGGATTATTTGATGAGCTCTCTCTCTTTCTCACTGATTACATTTTGGGGGAGGGTAATTAAACTACGGTGATTTATTTTTGGGGCTCTGGAGTGCCTTCATGTGTTACGCCCATGTGAAGTAACATGGGAAGGGTGTGGGAGTCTTTCTGCACAACCGGAAGGCCTCTGCATGCTTTTACACTGGTCGAGACTCATTTTTAGGTATCCCCAGGTCGAATTCCCATGAGGTAAAAACCCTTGGACGGGTAATCGTGAAAGTGGTCTGGCCTCCACCATTTACTGCTGATTCCCCATGGGCAATTTCCGAATGGCAAATAACTTTCAGGCGTCTCCCAACCATGTCAGGCTAAATTACTAAGGCTTTTCTTCAAGTTTTTTCACATTTTTTTTTCACATCGTGCATTGGATAAAAAAAATTTTATTTTTTTATTTACAAGTATGTCTCCATTCTACCAAGGAAAATGATTCAATAAAAAAGTTTGTCAGATAATTTATTTTTTTTAATGAAGCTATTAATTATTTGATAATAGATAGTAATGATTAATAATAATTATCGATTTATTTTGGGATCAATATTATTTCATGCTTCAGTCAAAATTATCAATTTATTCGGGAATACTGATGAAGACAAAAAAGTTTTGTTAAAAATCATGAATTTTTTTTTAAAAACGAATTGATCCTTTCCCCGGAAAATCTCCATTAAAATTGATTTTTTCCACGAGTGTAATCACATCATTCGATCTCATTAAGCCGTCAAAACCCCAACTATTCTTAATTAAAAAGAATTTTAGTGACGCAAATGAATGAGCATAAATGACTATTAACTTTCTCATCCACCACCACTTCACTACAAATTTTTAATAACTCGTTTTAATTGGATCACGCAATTAAAATGCATCAAATGAGAAAATTGTGGCGATGGGAGAAGTTGGATTAATTAAAATGGCCATTAGGAAATGCGTGGGTGGGAATTTCGAGTGTTGAAAAATTGCTCAGCGCGCTTGGTCATCTCCTGGCATTCGACCAGGACTTCTCGTGGTTTATACCTGCATTCCATTTGCAGGAGGCACAGGTAAAGGCGTATTTGAATGCATCGGGTGTAAGGCACGGGCTCGGGGTCATGGGAACTCGAAAAACTTGATGCTCTTGCAGATTGAGACTCGATATTTATTCTTCAATCATCCTGTCATTCTATTAAAATAATCCAGAAATTACGATTTTTTAATAATTAATTCAATTGGTTTAATCCGACTCATTAATCATTCAATCAATACAAGGAAATTAATTAACTGTTCCCATTATCTAATTATTGAAGATTTTCATTACTTGGAGATTTGTTCCGTGTTTTATTCGGATTGATGAATATGATTAATAAATATTCTGGGAGACATTGTTCACCGAGAAAAAAACGTAATAAAAATTCTAGATCAGTACCGGAAATTTTCCATGAATTTTTCACGAAATTCCCAAAAATATTCCTGGAACGAATGCGAAATTTTATTCGAACGGAACTAGATTTTTTCGTTTTCGATAGGTTTTAATTATCTTATTTATTACTATAAAAATAACTGCAATAATTCATTATGTGTGTAATTTTTGTGTAAAAAAAAATATTTGAAAGCAAAAAAGGATGAGGAATCGTCTGGTTTGATTGCAGAAAATTGGGATTAGACCTGGTGCCTCGTCAAGGAGCGCACATGGTGGATCCCGACACGATGTCGGTGGTGGAGCTCTACCACGTGGTAATTATCCCACAGCTCCTCCCTCGTGAAAAAAAAAGCCGCACCAAACAATTAATAATCCCTGATTAATTCCCCAGCACGTGCAGAGCGCGGAGAATTCTCAGGGTGCATCGGCCCGAGGCACTTTGCGTCGTAAGGAGCACAAAAAAGTACTCACCCATCACCTGTACTTCTGCATGCGAGACTTTGGCCACTCGGTGGGTGAAGATGCTGAAATTTACTTCTCCCTGTTTGACTCACGACGTGGACAATATTTGAGCGAAAGATTTTTGGTGAGAATATCCAAGGAAGGATTCTCCAACTATATCGAGAAATTGCACAGCAATTGCACTATATTTACGGACCTGGGTAATGCCGATTTGAGTCGGGATTTGTACGTCGTCGCTCATGTCATGAGATGTGGCAGAATGCTTTATTCTGATTCCGGAAAAAATAAAGCTGGAAGTGCTGTTTACAGAAGGCCACATGGGGTGGGTGTGCTACCACTGGCTGAAGCTGCCCAAGATCACACTGAGGAGTTGGAAATGACTTTCAAGGTAATGATTAAGAATGTTCTGTCTTCTCTCCACAAAAATTCAGCTTTATAAGTTTTAGGAAAAATTTATGAACGATTTCACCCGAGAAACTAATACTCTTTTCACATTTTTTTCATTATTTCATGACTCACGAAGTTGTACGAGTGCCCGATAATTTTCCTGTATTTTTTCTAATGTTTCACAAAGTTTTTAAAAGTCCAGGAAAAATGCAGGGAAATTATTGCACGCGATTGCGGCATTTTAGGAGTCATTAAATAATTATCGAATACGCATCTATTATTTTTAATTCGATGCAATGACCTTGAATTACTCAAAGCTCGGAAACGAGAATTCTCTCGTATTTTGTAATACTATTCTCAATTGGAGCAATTAAGGAGATTAGAGTATTCTCCCAATGCATGCGAAATTACTCTGATGAAAGTTTCAAATGTGAATACCTATTTTCATTTCCAATTACAAAACTTGGAAACTATGCTGGAGTCACACGTGTCTTGTACGATTTCCAGAATCTTCCCGCGAACTTACCTCATTATCAAACGTTTAATGTTCTTCCAAAGTTCAATCTCTCGGGAACAATACGAAAAACTGTTCATACTCGACTGAACACTCGATTATTCATTTTATTTCTTAAATGCATAATTAATAAATTCGTGAACTAATATAATTGATATAAATGATTATCTCATAAATGAAGCGAGCTAGAGAAATTTATATAAATACCTTTTTTGTAGAGTGAAATGTGGCGAAAAAAAAAAGATTCTCACGAAATTTCGTGATTTCTCTTCGGTTGAAAGATATTCACCGATAATCGGGGTTATCCCAAACGCCCTCTCCTACTTCCTCAATTATCAACAGATTGTCTTCAATTTTTGTAATAAAAAAATAAAAAATGGTCTCGGCAGGTGTATCAAGGTGAAGAAAAAGAATTTCATCAACTTCACGAGCAAATAATCCGAAACAACAAGTGTTCGCCTCTGCCAGGCCAGCCGAATTACGGTATAGTGGTCTCCCTTCGTGTCCTCCACGGAGAGCTTTCCCAAGTGCGAGAGGAAAATCCTCTGCTCTTCAAAAACATCTGCCTAACACGAAAGCTCGGCTTCTCGGACGTGATAATGCCAGGTGACGTGCGAAATGACTTGTACCTGAGACTAGAGAGAGGTGAATTCGAACGAGGTGGTAAATCCACTGGTAAAAATATCGAAGTAACGATGCTGGTTCTCGATGCTGAGGGCCAGCCCTTGGAATGCTGCCTCTTTGGAGCAGCTGGTATGGAGGGTAGCTCTGAGTACCAGAGTCTCGTTATCTACCACCACAACAGCCCCTACTGGGGTGAGTCAGTGCGATTAGCAGTGCCAATAGATAAATTCTACGGTAGCCACATTAGATTTGAATTTCGTCACTGCTCGACTCGCGAGAAAAATGACAAGAAATTATTTGATTTTGCTTTTGTTCGCCTAATGGATCCCGACGGTGGAGCTACAATTCAGGATGGCCTCCACGAGCTCTACATATATAAATGCGAGGAACGTGCCAAACTCGATTCACTCAGTTATCTGTCACTGCCTAGTAGTGCCAGAGAGCCCAATTGTCCGGGGATTCCCCCATTTACCAGATCACCCAAAGAAGCTGTATTCATAACCACACTTCTTTGCAGCACAAAACTCACCCAAAACGTCGACATCCTGAGTCTTCTCCAGTGGAAGGCACATCCTGATAAGATATCAGAGGCCCTGGGTAGGGTTCTCAGGCTCGATGGGGAGGAACTCGTCAAGTTCCTCCAGGACATCCTTGACGCTCTCTTTGCTATGTTTCATACTGAGGATGGAAATTCCACTGAGCATTCTGGTCTTGTTTTCCAAGTGCTCGTGTCGATATTCAGTTTGTTGGAGGACTCCAAGTTTGAGCACTTCAAGCCCGTGATGGACGCTTACATATCTGGACATTTTGCTGCTGCACTCGTTTATAAAGGATTATTGAGTAGTGTGCAGCATTGTGCAGACTGGGTGACTGCTGCAGAAAAACAGGAGCCCATTATGAAGTGCTTCAGGTCGCTCGAGTATATTTTCAAGTTTGTTATTCAGAGCAGATTACTTTTTGCCAGGGCAACCGCTGGGCAGTACGAGGACAGTTTCAGGAGGGATCTTTTTTCAGTCTTTGTGGCGCTCAATAAAATGCTTACGATACCATATGAGATGGTGCATGACACACAACGGGCGCTACTCATGTCTGTATCCGCTGTATTCGAGGAACTTACCCAGGTGAGTCTTTATTTATTTGCATATAAAATGTCACAACAAAAAAGACACTGATTCAATGTTCATGGAATATTACAGCTTCTCCCCGCCCTGGAAGTTGCGAAATTGACGTGCACGATGCTGGACTCAATCCCCAGGGATCCACCGCCACCGTTGATCCAAGCAAAACTCCTGGCAATAAAAAATCTCGTAACTTCCTCCCTTTTTCAAGACGACGAGAGCCGTAATCTCCTTCTCTCCACAATGTGCAAACACTTGAAGATTCACTTAGCCCGGAGAGAAGAGCTGAGAATGTGCACTGAAATTCTCGGTGAGATCCTCAGTTTTCTCCACAAACGAGGAAGAGACACCAACAAAGTGAATAATTGCATCCATCACGATATAGAAACATTGTGCATCTCCCTGCTGGATATTCTCGTGCAGACGATTCTGATAATTATAAATGCTAATGGGCCTGTCTTGGGGTGTCTCGTTGCCTGTCTGATTGGTCTCCTTCAGCAGCTGGATGAGTACCATTATGCCAGACTGTGGGAGGAGTTGACGAGGGGAGGCGAGAGAAAACCCCTCAAGGATTTTCTTCTCAGGGCTTTTCTTGTGCTGAAGGACCTCGTCCGCCAGGAGATATTTCCACCTGATTGGCTGGTCATCAGGATGCAGGCGAATAATGTAATCCTGAGGAGTTTGGAGGAATTGGCTCAGCCACTGGCCTTCAAATTTCGACATGGAAACTTTGACTCACAGCTGTGGTCCATGTATTTTAATTTGGCTGTGGCTTATCTTACACAGCCGTCTCTCCAGCTGGAGCACTTCTCCGAGGTAAAGAGGGAGAAGATTGTGGAGAAGTACGGGGATATGAGAGTCCTCATGGGCTTCCAGATTCTCTCGATGTGGTCAAATCTGGGGGAGAAAAAGCTCGAGTTTATTCCGGGAATGGTAGGACCCTTTTTGGAGGTCACACTCGTCCCTGAGAGTGAACTCAGGAAGGCAACTCTACACATATTTTTCGATATGATGGAGTGCGAGCAGAGGGCCAGGGGAAGTTTCAAATCTGTTGAGTCCGAGCTCATTGATAAACTGGATATTCTTATCAGTGAGAATAAGGGCGATGATGAGTATCGACAATTATTTAATACTATGTGAGTATTTTTGCAGTTTAGACCGCCTCCTGCGGCTTTTTTTATTTTAATCGAATTTTTAACATTTTTTCATGCTGCAGGGAGCACCTCAGTGCTGTGTAAGTTTTTCGTTTTGAGATTTAACGAGATTTCACTAGGATTTGATATTTTATCCGCAGAATAATTTTTGATGGATTCTTTGTAATTATTTGTGTCTGTTAATCTATGACTGATTAATAGAATTAATATTTAGGTTATTAGATCGTGTACAATCAGAGGATCCCACCTGGAAAGACAGTGGAACGGCTTTCATTACTTCAGTGACTCGACTCCTTGAGAGATTACTGGATTACAGGAACGTCATTCAGGGGGACGAGAACCGTGACAAACGCATGTCATGCACGGTGAATCTACTGGTAATAAAAACAAATAGCTCTTGCACAACAACACCCCAATACCAATGCTCTCAATTAAACCCCTTGTAAATTTTTACCCTAAAACAATTCTCGTTCCGGCAAATACGTTGTTAACAGTCTGCAAATCACCGCGATAATTGACCGTGAAATCTACCAACGCCACGTGGCTCCTCAGGCTTTATATGCGTCATTCACTCATTAGCAAGTGACAGTTAAAAATCAGACACGTCTTCGCGTGATATAAATTTTATAGCTCCAAACCTGAAATTTATCCAGTGATAATTGACCTTAAACTAAAAAATATCTTTCTGCATGTTACGGTGAAATGATAAAAATATCGTCTGGTCACTAGAAAAATATTTTTAAAAATTCCATTTTTTTTTGAGAGAAGTTGCAATCAATCGGAAAGAGATAAAATAAAATGGAATAAAATGGGACCTGTTGCTGTCTTTCTCCAGAACTTCTACAAAAATGAATTCAACCGCAAGGAAATGTACCTCAGGTACATCTACAAGCTGCATGATCTTCATCTTGCGGCGGAGAATTATACAGAGGCTGGATTTACCATGAAACTCTATGCCGATCAGTTGAGCTGGGAATCGACGACACTTCCGGCTGATCATGCCCATCCACAGCAACCAGAATGGCAGAGAAAAGAGCTTCTCTATCATCAGATTATCCATTACTTCGACAGGGGCAAGTGCTGGGAAAAGGGGATCCCCCTATGCAAGGAGTTGGCTGTGCTCTACGAGAATCGTCTCTACGATTATGCTAAACTCAGTCATATTCTCAAGATGCAGGCCAAATTTCTAGATAATATTCTGACGCAGCTCAGACCGGAGCCTGAGTATTTTCGCGTCGGCTTCTATGGACTCAGTTTTCCACTTTTTGTCAGGGTAAATATTTATTTCTTTTTACCTTTTCCTGTTTTCGTTGTTGAATTCCATTCGTCTGATGATTGCGGCGTGTGGCAAAACCAAAGGATTTTTTTTTTCTGGGGCATACCACTTATTTCAATCGGATACGAATGACAGATAAATCACTTGTTTCCGATATTATTGCGCAATTCGATAACAAAAAGACGAAACCTTCCGATTGGCATTACGATAATCGAATAGTTCTTCAATTATCGAATTGAATAAAGCCTTCACAGGCTTCAAGTGAGAAATTTAAGCCATTTCGAAGGTATTGAAATAATAATAATCGGACATGTAATCCTGGAGGTGGAAAATGTTACGAACCCACAGACTTTCTATTTGATTTCATTGTTTCTCCGTTTCTGTTTAGAACAAGCTGTTTATTTATCGAGGCCTGGAGTACGAGAGGATAGGTGCCTTCACCCAAAGACTTCAGACTGAATTTCCAAGTGCACAAATATTGATGAAAAATTCACCACCGGATGAGAGTATTATTTCCTCCGAGGGGCAGTGTAAGTTAAATAAATTAGATAAAGAGATACAAGTGTTGCAGGGACTCAAGTTGAATGAATTTGAAGGGAGAGCCATTCTTGAGAGGAAGTGATGCATCTACATGAATCAATTGTTTCAAGCATTGGAGAAATTGAAAGTTTCATAATATTTTTTTTATAATTTTCCAGAATATTTCCATTTCGCACATGGCGATGCATTTTCGTTAGTTTTCGCGCGCTACTGAATTCTCCACTATTTATAGAAATATTGAAATTAAATAATATATTTCTTCATCATCTAATATGTCTTACTTCCCATGCAGTCATCCAGATCTGCAACGTAAAGCCAATCCCCGAGGAATCGAGTCTGGCTTGTAGTTTCTCAGAAATTCCAGACCGCATCGTAGTCTTTTACCTCGTAAATGACGTTCGCAAGTTCACATTTGATCGTCCCCTGCACCGAGGCCCAGTGGATCGAGAAAATGAGTTCAAATCCCTGTGGATTGAACGAACGTCGTTGCTGACAGAGGCTAAACTGCCAGGAATTTTGCGCTGGTTCGAGGTAATCGAGCGTCGAACGGAGCTGCTTGCACCAGTGCAATACGCCTGCGAGACAATGCAGAACGTGGAGTCAGAGTTGCGAAGGCTAGTCGCCCAGTACACAGCAGAGCCCCACAGGAACATAAATCCCTTCAGCATGCGCCTCCAGGGGATTATCGACGCTAATGTCATGGGGGGTATCACAAAGTACCAAGAGGCTTTTCTCACTCCAGAATTCTCGAGACTAAATCCAGAGATGGTGCCCCACGTTAATAAATTGAAGAACCTGATCTTGGACCAAGTCAGTGTCCTTGAGTCAGGACTGCTCCTTCACGGCCAGATTGCACCAGCAGGTGTTCAACCCCTGCACAAACGCCTGATCGAGAGGTTTAGCCAGTTGAAGCAGGGGCTGGGAGCCCTCACCAGGCAAAGGACAATCCACCAAGACAGTATTATTAATTCTCCATTACCTCCACTTCCCATCAATAGTGAAAAGCAGAGACCAGCCACCCTGGAGACGACAGGCTCCAGGATGTCTCACGCAGACAGCGATGGACTCCCTGAGGAAGAGGGATTTTACACAAGAGTCGATGGGGCACCGCCACCGATACCCCAGAGAGAAGTGAGACCGAGATCTGTAGGATACGGCACCACTCCCCCAAGACCCACCCATCACAGGACTCTCAGCAAACCTCTGAGTCCTAAATTACCTCTCAGGCATTCTCTACCCACTCCTACCGAGGTCAACGAGCAGGCCAATATGAGGAGCTCGTGGAGTGAGCCTGGACCTGAACAGGCACCCCCTCTCCCGCCCAGAGGATGTACACCTGATAAGAGAGAGGTGGCAGGTACAGCACCACCAGCTCCACCCAAGAGACTCGTACATAAGAGGAATAATGAGTGGAGCACCGAGGATGACACGGAGGAGGGCAACGATCTCAGGGACAGCGGCATCTCAACTACTAGTTTGCTGGATTTTCAGAGCCATTTGAGCCATTTGAATAATCTCAGTTACGAAGATTTTGAACCCAGATCCAGGAGCAATGACATGATGAATATTTCACCACCTTCTGTGATAAGTACCCTCAGTGCGTCTAGTGGGGGATTCACTGGGGTCAGCTTTCAGGGATCCACGACTATTTTCAGTCAGGAGGTAATTATTTTTGAGGGCTAATTGCTCAAATTCTATCGGGTTTTCTCTCTGTTGTCCGTGTAAAAGGTCAGCTTACGATTTGGCAACTATTTTCACAAATTTTTTTGCAGTCAAGTCCACCACCAATTCCACCGAAAGCCAGTCAAGATCTTCCCTCGGCGCCATCAACCCTGGAGCGTCCCTCCAATCGTCTCCATGCAGTTGCGAATGCTGAAAACTACTCGGTCCCCAAACTCCAGACCCTCTCAGTCGCATCCGACACCGAGAGCACCGTCTAGCATCGTCCTAGTCCTTAGCAGTTAGTCCCACCGTTGAAATCGGGAGCATAACTATTCAATAAGCTACTTTAATCATTAATTATTTGCGAGTAGTCTTATCAGCTGCATATTCCCTTCATTTAAGTGGTTTCCCTTAGAACAGGATCATTTAATTTTTATGAGATGATTTTTGTGGATTGTCTTGAGGCTCTAAATTACATGAGATTGCAGATTTTTTATGAAGTCAGTTCATTAAAAATTCTCCTATTCACTGAATTTCCAGATCAGCGAAACGAAATGATAATTTGACTTATCCTGTTCTACTTCACAATTAATTTAATACGAAAACCCTAGATTATATTTTTTTTTTTTTATTGCAATCATTGTATCCCAGTCATCCCTTAAATCTATTTTTTGTAATTTATTTATAGTTTCCAAGCGATGAAAAAATAGAAATGAAAAGTCTCTTGCTGGTAGTCGATGATAATTTTAAAAACAAACTTCTAAGGTCAATGTATTGAACGATAGTCTTGAGATTAGGATATATAAATTATGTATTTTGTCATGTTTCTTCGTATAAATATATACAAAAATCTTGAGTATTATGGAGCTCTAGGATTTGTCACCCTGGGCTTTACAAAATTACACTTTAAAAATGGATAAAAAAAAAAATCATAAAAACATTTGTAAAAAAACTTAAGAAATACATAAAATCTGAGTAAAAGAATGATAAAAAAAAAGTGTGTGGAATGTTTACATTGCACGATACTGAATTCACTGATTAGGGAATAGACAATTATAGATTAAGTACGAGTATTTTGAAATGAGCAAAGAGAGATCATTTACTGGGCTACTCCAGTCATTGCAATTGTCGCAGTAGTCACTTATTATTAATACTTATTTATAAAATCATTAGACGACAATTTAATTAACGACAATTGCTCTGTCACCCAGTCAGTAATTAATTAAATTCGCAAGAAAGCTAGATACACCGATTTAGGATTTAGGAAATAAAGCATCTTTTAGGCTTACGTACAGGCACTCACACATACAGACTAATGAATTACATATGGCTTAAATTAAGTTTGTCTCCATTTCTTCAAGTACAGTAATGGCCACTTAAAATATTCAATTATCTCTCTTCAGCCTCTATTCATAACTTTCTAAGGTTTTTGTTTATTTGTTTGTTTGTTTTTTGTTTTTTGCTTTTTTTTTTGTAAAATTGCATGTAAAAAAGGCTAAGCCTTAAGGTATTTCAGTTTGTACGGTAATTTCCTTGTAGACGGAGTCTCTCAAACCGGTGTCTCGGCGTTAGTATCCTTCCTGAAAAATGGTAATACTGATTTGAAAAAGTGTGGAGAGTCCGGGATATTACTTGCATCTTGTGGGGGGGACTTGGGGGATCCAGATAATGCATAAGGATTATCTCACCTCTTCACTGTTGTTGATAGCCATCACCATATCCAGGTAAGCAGATTATTAGAGAAAAGATACTGTTAGCTCAGAATGTTCCAACCCCACCTTAGAAGCATTTTTCATTAAAATACAAAAAGAGGAAAACGAAAAGAAAAACCAGGAAAAAAGTTCATTATTTTTGCAAATGAAAGGAAAAATATGAATTTTAATAGAACCAGTGAATTCAATTTTTTTCCGTAAAATTATAGAAGAAAATTGGAAAATTCCAGTTCTCTCATCGGTTTCGAAGTTATTTATAAAGGAATAATATTAGAATTGAGATTAAAATTTAATTCTAATAATGAATTTCAAGTCAATCCTCAATTATTATGCAATTAAGGATAACCAGTTAGTTTAACGCAATTTTTTTCAAAAATGAAATAAAACTCACTCGGTCTCAGTGATTGTTTGCTCATAATGCTGCTGCTGCTGGTGCTGCTGCTGGTGCTGCTGTTGATGCTGTGCTCTGAGAGCAGCGAGTTCTCCAGTATGATGTAGATCATGACTGAGAGAAGTCCCCAGAATTCTTCCACCCATCGGTAGAATATACTCCGGAGTATCGAGAATGCTGGACGTTATTTTGCCCCTTTTAAGACTTCCATACCTCTCAGATCCACTGAGATTATCATGATGAGAGCCATGGAGGCTGGTGCCCCTCTTCAAACTGCCATATCTCTCAGACCCACTGTGATTGTCATGATGGGATCCCTGCGAGTGATGACTCAGGCTGGACCCAAGGATCCTTGAGCTCATGGAGAGCATGTAAGGAGTAGGAGAGACGGTGTGATCTTCCTCAGCAGTATAAGGGAACAGGTACTTTTCGCCAATGTGGTGAGTCTTCTCCTCCCCCTCAGAGCAATTCTCTTCCAGCTTCTGAGGGGAGTTCATGTCGGGATAGGGAAGAGGATTGGGGCTCGAAGTCTTATTGGAGGCAATTTCGTTGTCGGAGATGGTGCCCCCAGACCACTGACTACCCCTGATATCCACGTTCGTTGGTAAATATGCCTCGGGTAGTTGAGAGCTCCAGCGAGGGGCGTAGATCGGTTTTATATTGGGGAAGAGTTCAGAGTTTGAACAGAGGATATTCAAGTGATCACCGGATGTTGGATGGATGTTGGGGAGGTAGCTGTGAGACACTGGCTGTTGATTGGAGACTCCCATGTTCTTGTGGGACCTCGAGGTCACCTCATCATCGTCTGAACTGTGGGAGCTCGCCAGGTCCAGACTTCGACCTCCACCTCCCTGGGATCCATCCGAGTCTGACTCTGAGTCTCTTCGAATTCCTCGGGGCTCGTTGTTCTCTTGACGGACATGGAGATTAGCATGATGTGCTCTGGTGACATAGGGATCCCGATCACTATTATAATTACTAGTACTCGTGCTAGTGTGCCTGAGATGTGCGTCACTCCTGTAGGGGCTGGAGCCAGTTTTATTGGTGCTCCTCGAGGTAGTGCTACTAGTGGAGACACCAACGTGAACCCTTCTGCACGCATCAGTGCCAGAATATGAGGCATATGCCAGTGCCGATCTGGACTGGCCATTAACATTTTGACTGCTGCTCCCATTGGCGACACTCGCCTCGAGTAAAGGAGCTTTCTTTCCCACACAGCTCAATAAACTCAGATACAAATTCCTCCTTACCCTTCCATTGATGAAGCAGTATCCAATGAGACTGAATGCCGCATGCACGAGAACAGCAATACTCAGGAGGTACGACAACATTGGAGAGTTTTCAGATGCATTGAGCACAGCGAGAGTCCAGGTGGTGCCCAACAGTGGTAGAGAGGCCACTGATAGCCAGAGCAAGGTCCTCAGATTACCAAATCCCATGATGTGCTCCTTGAGCGTGAAAGCTGCCTTCACCGACATAATGAGAATGCAGAAATTTATCAGTACCGCTGCGCAAATAGGTCCGATCAACGACCAAACGACAGTTTCGTAGATCGATAACCAGCAAAAATAAAAATTCCCATATTGATCAGCTCTCACTCCGATCGTTAAACCTACGATTATCGCGGGCATTGCATACCCCACGGTGTAATAAAACCTCATCTGTCCATGATTGACGTCCCTCATCTCCGTCAGCATTCGATAAAGATGAATAGAGTCGACTAGAGTCCAGGCGAAAGCGCAGAGCCAAGTGTAGTGTAATCCAATTGCTATTAATTTACAAGGGAACTCGTTGGAAACGAGAGGACCTCGGGCTTTTAATGCCACCAGGTACAAAATTTCCGCTGAGAAAACACAGAACACGAGATTCTTGTGAATTGTGTTGGAGTTGGTCTCTCCCCCGCGGATTAGTCCTAAAATTAACAGAGCTGAGAGGAGGAGGGGGAGAGCGAGGAGGAAGGAGCTGTAGCTGGTTACGTCCTCGAGGAGTGACGGTTCTGGTACGTACTCGAGATCCAGGACATCCGTGAGAACCGCGAAGGTCGCCAGCTGGAGGTTCTTCACTTGGAGGATCACTCCCTGACAGGAGCAGTTTACCATCTGACGCCCTGATGAGTCGACTTCCTCTGTTTCAGTGGTGCAGCCTATTCTAGACCATTCACCAATCCCCCGGGCTGTACTCCAGTGGACACACTGCGGATTCGCCCGGAGCTTCATGCCATCGTCCTCGATGATCCAGAGTTGAATTTGAACGGGAGAATTCAAGGAAGAGCCTGATAACGCCTTGGAGCCATTCTCTGAGGGTACAAGAACGGACACAGTGACCACAGGGGATCCAACAGCAACCTCCACGCCCCATCTCACACTAACAGAGTCATCGAATCGTTTTGGTAGAATAGCTCCCAGCTCCTTGTACTGAACATAACTCAAGACAGCCTTGTGAGTGTCATCAGGCTCGATATCATTGATATCCCCCTGGGGAAGAGGCTTAATCCCCAGGAGCCTCAGGGGAACTCTGATCTTTGAGTAAGGATCGAACCTATTGGGATCTGCCATGTAATTATTATACTTGGGGAAACTGATATAGGGTCCCAAATGGGCTGGGCTCGATAAAAAGGCAGATGTGTCAGGAAGGACAACTCGTCTGTCAGCCTCGGAGGGCCTTGCCGTCGACAGAGATTTATCCTCCTCGTCCTCTATAGCCTCGTATCCAAAGAGACTTTCTGATGTGACAGTGTCTAGCCCCATGACAACATTGGAATCGACGACTTCGAAGGGATCGGTAAAAGTATTGTGCTGAGATCCAGTGACGATCTTCAAATACCTCGCCAAAGCGTCTAAAATTTTATCAGGTGCATCGCCATTCAGGGAATAAATCCTCTCCCAATTGCTAGAGTGTTTTTTCCTCAGGATTGCTCCAGCAATAGCCACCAGGTGTGGCACGTAATCCTTGTCTTGGTTGTGCGTGAGATGGAGATCAGCTAGACTCTCTTCGTATCGTAATAAATTTATGAATAATGATTCAGTGACTAGAACATCAGCACCGTACATTGACTTGGTAATGTTGACAGCTTTGTGAAGGTCTTTAGCCATTTTAACTGCCACATCTCGACTGAGAGCTAGATCTCCATTTTCCAGAGCACCGAGTTGATAGCGAATTTCGATGAAGGCCTCTGAGGTGCAGTTGAAGAGATCTGGGGGCTGCCAGCCACCGAGTTTATCGTCACAGGAACGTGACGATTTGCCTTCGGCAGGCCCAGGGCAGTCCTCAATGGCATTCATACCGAATTTTGTGCGTGGCCACCACAACCCTTGGGAGTATGACCTGGGGCACCCATCGTACACTACTTCACAGCCGCGAAGCGTCACCTCGGCGTAGGGATTTGGGCAGTCTGTGCAGGCTCTCCCTATCACACCAGTTCGACATCTACACTGACCTGTTTCAGTATGACACCTGGGTCCATAGCTGCCAGTGGCATAACACTCACAGGGAATGCACTCAACCTGCCCAGGGGGTTGATAATGATTCTCCTTGCAGTAGCACTCACCGGTCGTCTTATTGCAAGAAGGATTGTACCCTTTAGTCTCATCACAATGACAGGGTCCACAGACCGGTGCACCCCACCACGTGGCAGGACACGGCTGATCCACCTTGACTTCGCAGTACTCTCCAGAATATTCCTCGCTATTACATTCGCACTTGTATCCCTTTTTTAAACCAGAATCCTCGATACATCGTCCTGACTCACTGTGGCAGGGATTCACCTCACAAATTCCCTTGCACTGATCTCCAATCCTGCCTGAATTACAGACACACTCGGAGGACTGCCACCTGGTGAGACACATGGACTCCTGAGGGCATGTAACACTGCACTCGTCATCAGCAAGACAACCTGTGCCCACATTCTCCTGAGCTGTGGGTCTCTGGAGAATGCTCTGATTGGTGCCAATCCTCAGATCCTGCAGGCATCCATCGAAGAAGGGAGTATCAGCACTCACAGAGGGATCCCCACCCCCCAAGAGTATCCTCCCCACGTACAGCCCCTGAAGTTTCGCAGGCAAAGGAGAAATCAGAGGTCTATTCCTATAATTGATGTCCAGAGAGACATGACCAGACTGCCAGATAATCTCTAACCTATGCCATTCGCCATTATTAATAGGTGTAGGTGTTTTAATAATATCGACACCATCCAGAGAAGTCTCCAATCGGCCCTCTCTCAAGGAGAATAATGCCGAGCTATTCTGTCCAATTTGAATGCTCATAACGAATGCATTAGTAGCCCGCGTTCTGAGACTGAGAGCAGTCATCCATGGCAGTTGAATCGGTCTCAAAAGAGGATTAAAACTCAAAACCCCATCCCCGTGAAACCTCCAGGGCTTCCCCACCTCGTCGCTACACTGAGGCCCAGCGAAGCCCTCCTCACACTCGCACACAAATCCAGACCAGATCTCCCTGCAGGTCCCTCCATTGTGACAGGGCATCGAATCACAGAATGCCCTCTTCTCAGGGCACCCCACAGTCGTTCCATTATCAGCGACAAAAGAATTAAGATCCACAAATTTGTGATCGATGTAGACATCCTTGATGCACCCTACAAAGTCCTTATTATGAACCTGAAAGTCTGAAGGAATAGCTGGTAGACCTCCCAGCTGCATGGGTCCAGTGAGATCGAGAAATCTGTGACAAGTCTCGGTGAAGGAATTGCATCGGGGCTCGAGGATCTGCTCTGCAGACCCAGCACACGCCCACTTTTTTCCCAATCTGTCTCCATACCTCAAGGCTAAAGAAATATCGCATTCATCGAGAGCAATCGTAACGGTTCTGTTGATGTAGACCACCTCAACCTTGTGCCACTGGCCATCGGCAACTCCCCCTGGTATCTCAGCCCTAGCTCTGGTAATCTCATCCCCCAGAGAGAAGCTGAATTGCACCTTCGAGTTGACAATCTCCAAAGCGATGAAGTCATGCTTCTCATTGTACCGTCCATTGTAAAGTAGCAATCCCTCGGGTGCCTCAGTGGCGAATTTCAGGCTGATGTGAAGCCGGTGCCTCTGCTTCAACGATCCAAAAGTGAGGAATGTTGTGGGGCCAAAGGACCTCGCCCTGAGCTCGCAGAAATTAGTGGCACTGTCCTGACTTATCGAGCAACTTTCACATCTAAACCCACCACCCAATCTGTCAGCGCACTGTCCACCCCCCTGACATATCCCCGACGTGCAGCTGTCAGTATTTATAGAAACCTCACAGTTGGTTCCAGTGTAATTCGCTCCACACGTGCAGGTGTACCCACTTTCCTTCCTCTGGCAGGTGCCACCGTTGGTGCAGGGGTTTGAATAACAAAGATTGACCTCCATGTCACAGAGATAAGCCTCCTTACTCCCAGTAAATCCTCTCGGGCATTCGCAGGAAAACGTCGTCACTGGATAAATCGGTCTAAACAATACAGTATTGCTACTGGCAAAACCCGAGGCATTGCCAAACTTCAGGACTGTCACGCATTCCTCATAATTGAGACAGGGCTCTCTAACGCAGAGATTATCATCAAATGGAAGAACAATGAGCGTTGACAATCTCGCTAGGATTCCCCGATTGAGGTAAACCCTCTCCTGTAGGTACTGGGGACTGTAGAACTCGTCGTTATTTCCAGGCTCGACTTTTCTCGCTGAAAAACTGACATTGAGAATTTTCGATTGCACGTCTGTGTCCTCCTGTACACTGAATATAAATATATTCTCTCGTGGACAGGGTATTATTGCAGCTAGACCATCCATAAAATAATTGAGGAGAGGACTGAGGAATGCCTCCACCGTCATGTCGTCTAATCTCACTGTTATCGAATTATGCAGCATTTTATCTGTTATCAATCGTATGGACATGGTCATCGTGGCTTTGGCCTCGTTAACTCCATCCGATACTGAGACTTCCATGGTAGCGACTCGGGCTACATTAGTGTTTAATTGAGGTGACAGGCTTATCTCGCCGGATGTTCTGTTTAATGTTATCAAATTGGCGGTATTACCAGCTAGAATGCTGTAAGTTAGCTTGTCGGTCACATCGGCATCGAATGCCGGCACTCGTCCGATTGAAGTTGTAGGGAAAAAGTCCTTGAAGTTGTTGAAGATAATGTGGAAGTCCTTGAGGACTGGGGCATTGTCATTCACGTCTGTTATCATTACCTGGACAAGAACGTCAGAACGCAGTGGTGGGGAGGAGGCACGAACGAAGAGTTCGAATTTCTTTTTGGTGGACTCGTAATCGAGTTCTTCAAGGGTGACGAGCTCGGCACGATCTGCCCCCTGGGCTGTATTTAGGGCGAAACTGTTGGCGTCTTCTCCGCCAATTATTGAATACTGGACGACGGCGTTGAGTCCCTCGTCTGGATCGTGAGCGTAAATCTCACCGACTGTTGAGCCGACTGGGGAGTTCTCGGGAATGTACAGGATGAGTTTGTCACTCTCGAAGGCGGGGGGTGAATCGTTGACGTCCTGGATCTTGATTATTATCGGGACTGTTGAGGACAGCGCTGGGATACCTCTGTCCACGGCGACGGCCTTCAAGGTATATCTGGGAAGATTCGAGACAATAATATTTATTAAAATTGCACAGAGAGAAATGTTTATGAAAAAGAGAGAACGGAATAATAATCGATGAAATTTATAATTAAATACAAATAATCTGTTACAGATACGATGATATCATTACCTGGCAACCGATTCTCGATCGAGTTGTTTAGCAGTCCTGACAATGCCAGTGGTGGAGTCAATAGCGAAGGCCCCGTCACCATCATCCTCGAGGGTATATCTCACCCTACCATTCAACCCCATATCAGCATCAGTGGCAGAGACCTTGACAACACTCGTGCCGACGACGACATCCTCAAGAATAGTGCCGGTGTACTGTCCAGCATCGAAAACGGGTGCGTTGTCATTGACATCGGTAACAGAAATTTCAACGTCAGTAGTATCAGATAAGGATGGAACACCTCCATCCTTTGCCGTGACCGTCAGAAGATACCCAGAGGAGCGCTCCCTGTCCAATGGTCTAGTGGTGGTGATGGCCCCGGTTTGGGGATTGATGGTAAACTCAGCGGCTTCAAGTCCATCGCCATCGGAGCCGAGACTATAGGTCACCTGTGCATTCTGCCCCACGTCAGAGTCCGTTGCACTGACTACCAAGACTGTAGTGCCGATCGGCGCATCTTCAAACACCGAGACGGAATACGGTGCATTTTCAAAAATTGGCGCGAAATTATTGGCATCCGAGACATTAACGTACACCAACGCAGTATCAGCACGCCCCCCCGAGTCCGAGGCCGTCACCGTCAACACAAATCTCTTCTCCTGCTTGTAATCAAGGGGTTGAGCAACCGTAATGAGACCCCCACCATTCTGCGAAGTAATGGAGAACCGTCCCCTGGTGTTTCCCGCTGTTATATCATAATGAATCTTTGCATCTTCATCGGGATCAGTGGCAGTGACGAGTGCCACTGACGTGCCAGGTGGATCATCCTCAGAGACAACGGTCTCGTAATTTCTAGGTTCAAAGGTTGGATCATTGTCATTGATATCGGTAACAGTGAGAACGACAGTGGCGCTGCCGGATCTCGGGGGTTCCCCAGAATCCGTGGCAACTACCGTAAACTGATATCTGGAGTTCTGCTCCCTATCCAACTGCTTTGTGGTATGAATCCATCCGCTTTCAGGATTAACAGCGATGGGAAAATTCTCAGTGGATGCCCCGGAGAAGTCCCTAGCCCCAATGGAGTACTTTATGAGGGCATTGAGCCCCTTATCGCCGTCATAGGCTTGCACCTTAACGACGGAATGCCCAATGGGCACTCCCTCAGAGACTGTCTCCTGGAGAAGACTCGTGAAGAACCTCGGTGCATTGTCGTTGACGTCTTGAACATGAACGAGCAGTTGAGTGGTGTTTGATCGAGCCGGGGAACCCCCGTCCTGCGCCCTCACTACTATTCTGTACAGATCTGTTGTCTCGTAGTCCAGTGGTTTCACCAGAGTCACGTCTCCACTCAACGAGTCAATAGAGAATGTGTTCTGAGTGTTTCCACCTATTATGGCGTACCTTATCGCTGCATTGGCACCTGTGTCAGCGTCTGTTGCTCGAATTCGCGCTATCACGGGATTGACGGTGTAGTCCATGTCTTCAGAGGCTGTTATTGAGTAAGACCTTTCAGAGAATTGAGGATAATTATCATTGTCATCAAGGATTCTAACGATGAGAGTAGTGGTTGCTGTTTTTCGCGTGGCTGGAGAGGGCGCCTGATCCACAGCATTTATTATCACTGTGTAGACGTCAGTTTTTTCTCTATCGAGGGACATCCTGGTGGTAACGACACCTGATTTTGGATCAATTCGGAAGGTCGCTGAGTCCTCAGTCAACGATGTCATTCCCCCGCCAGTTGTTGAAACTATGGAGTACTCGACCTCTGCGTTGCGACCGAAATCCTTGTCTGTTGCTTTAACCGCGATTACAGTAGAGCCTAATGGCACACTCTCTCTAATAGGCGCCTCGTACTCCGGCCACTCGAAGCTCGGTGCATGATCATTAGCGTCTAGGACATTGACCTGAAGTGTAGTTGTGCCGGTTCTCGGTGGGAACGAGTCGTCGACAGCCAGTACTTTGAAATAATGTACGTCGACACTTTCCCGATCGAGTTTAGCGCGTGTTGTTACTTTTCCAGATGTTGAATCGAGTAGAAAGAGGGCACCGGATCTAGCATCGAGAAGAGACATCATAGAGTAATGAACAGTACCACCCTCTGGATCTCTTGCGCGAACAACAGTGACAAGTTCACCGGGCTCTTTTTCCTCCTCAACAGCAACTGTGTAGAGACCCTGCTCGAAGAAGGGCGAACGATTTCGGAGTTCTCGTCTTACACGTCTTCCCAAATCATCATCATCCAGTTGCTGATGATGGAATATGATCTTGAGGCGGTGCTCGGCATCTGCCAAGTGATTTGTACTGCATCGCAGAGTCATGGAGACAGCGATCTTCCACATGGGATCGATCAGACACTGCTCTGACGAGGACACCAGATCACCCCCTGAGCCCTCTATTAAAAATCGTGAGTCGGCAACTCCTCCCCATCTCATATCGCACTCTTTCACAACCGTTTCTGGGAGAAAGTCGTGGAGGGAGGCGACAAGTTGCGAAGTACGCAAACAGATTTCTGTGAATTTGTCAGGTGTTGGCATTGCGAAAGAGGCCAGTGTCTCTGCCATCCAGCCCTTGGTCGCTGCAAGATCCTGATTCTCACCGCCACATCCTGTTATCAGGATTCGAAGGGGTAGACTGTAGAAGTCAATATTTGGACGGCCAAGGCGCTGGCTGGTTGAATCTATGTGAAAGGTGAAGAGCCGGGGGTATTGGAGTCCGTCGCAGTTCAGGGGTCTTGCTAAAGTCACTCGGCCATTGTGCGGGTGAACCTTCAGGAGTTTTCGGGCAAAACGCGCCGTGTGGGCGGATGCCTCGTATTTTCGACGGCCTCCCAGCCTTGGGACACCTGCCTCGAAAATCAGGGCTCCTGGGCCCAGGGTCGAGGACAATACTGCCAGGTAGCACTCCGCAACGTGCGCTAGACCCGCTAGCAGACACGCCACGGAGAGCATCCATATTGTCCTCACCATATCACAGGCTTAACATTTTTTTCGAGGGTGTCGTGGTGGGCTAACGTGATGGCGGCATTGTGAGCGATCTGGAGCATGAGAAAATTGTTGGATTAGTCGATGGGTTATTTCCTCGCCTAGTTTAGAAAATTCTTTTGACAATGGGACAGGGAATTACTCTAGAATTACTCTGCCCTACATTATGACCCAGATTGACTTAAACCAGCTATTCATCAAAATTGGTTTGATGAACTTTTCGCTGGTTCAAGTAATTTATTAATTTGGGAAATTGCATAATTCCCCGAGATAATTCACTCGCTTCTATTAATCCCCATGCCAAAGACTACAAGAGTAATTTTTTTCCAAAGTATAACTTAATTTAAAAAATGATATGGGGTCTAACTTTTTTTTGGTATTGAATTCTTTGTCAGAAACTTCTTCAGCTTAAAAAAGAAATTTCCCCCCTGCGAGCATCTGTCCCCGAGATTTACGCATATGGGGAATAGAGAAATCAAAGAAGTCAAGTTTTACGGTTGACTACACCTCCAGACCCATAAAACACCTCAAATATCTTCCAACATTTTCCTGTAAATCCCAACCGGAATTCTCCATCGGTGTGAATGGGGATTATACTCTAGTGGTTGATGTAATGTGACAACTCGAGTCGTAAGATATTTTGAAGTGATAATATTTAAAAAAAAAATGTGTAGAATTTCCGTGAAGATGAAAATTTCCGATTCCAGGTATTCTATGGATTAAACCCGGTAATTTGTCATCACGTAATTGATGATTCTCAATCTCTTGATGCCCGGTGTTTGATAGTTTATCAACGTTGCCTTTATGCGATATATTTCACGGTTGAATCCGGCAAAAAGTAAACAGCGGAGGAAATGGATGTGAGGGGAAAAACGCCTAGTCCAATAAGTATCTCCTCGTGGTTCTCCCCATGGTCGTTTTGTTATTCCACCGGTCTCGTGATACCTGGGGATCGTGAGAGTAGTTGACCGGAGGAAACTCATGTTGAGTAGCGAGAGAAGAGAGGAGAAAAGAAAAGGGGAAAGAGATAAAAAATGTATAAACGACTGCAGAAAGCCAGAGCCATCGACCAGTCTTGCTGGCACGCGAGCTACTACCGATCTCTGCTATCCCATTGGTCACGTATAAGACCCCTCTTTCAAGGGACACAAGAATGAAAAATTCACTTTACTCCTGAGACAAACCTTATCCCCACAATCTTCTGCCAATTACACCCAGTAATTAATTCTTCAAAGTTTTCATGGCTGTTGAGCTATACACCCAACGGCTTTTTCATCTTCACCTCATTTTTCATAATTTTCTCATTTCTTGCTGGTGACAATAAACAAGAAAAAAATATTCAATAATTTGGGTCAATTATTCTGAAAGCGGAATAAACGATTTTAATTAATCAAACTTATGATTTTTTTTCAATTAAATAATTTCAATGATTTACACCCAACGGATTGTTCATCTTCACCTAATTTTTCATAATTTTCTCATTTCTTGCTGTTGACAATAAATAAATAAAAAAATATCATCATTCAAAGCATTAAAAAATGATAATAAAAAAACATTCAATAATTTGGTTCAATTATTCTGAAAACAGAATATACGATTTTGATTATTCACAATTATGATTTTTTTTCAATTAAAAAATTTCAATGATTTTCACGAAATTCGCAGAAAATTATCATAATTTATTATATCCCCCTGAAATACAATAAATAAATTATTCCGCTCCTATGTTGACCATTTTTCAACAATTTTTATAATTGGAGAATAGAAGAATGATTTGGATGGAGGAAAAATAGAAATGTCGAGTGTGAAGAATAGGAATTTAAATGGACCGAAAAACGAATAAAAGTTGAAGATGTAATAAAAACAGGAGTGAGAAAGGAATTTTTTCTAAACACAATGTCCCAGAGTGATTTAATCGAGTAGATCGGAGCATTTAGTTGGTGTGGGTCTTCAGGTATCATTTTCGTGCAACTTGGCCCGCCAATCTACCCAAGAGCTATTAATTACAATGCAACGAAGAGAGAGGAGAAGATCCTCAAGACTTGTACGGAATCCGGTTCTACCAATTATCGAAGCCAGTCGGAGTCCCTTGGGACGTACGAGACCCTTTTCAAATGCTACCCGACACGCTCGGGGCCCTTCTCCAGATCCTCTTTGTTACACTTTTTCTTCCAAGGTAGATTGAAACGATAGAGTATCTATCCTCGAGATGCACCGAGACACCCGGTATAACTATTCACGTGAAAACGAGTCCTCTGTTTCATACCAAGGCCGAGGGTATGAAAAGAGTGCGTGAGGTATTCAATCGCCTTCAATTCACCTGTTATTACCTGAGGAAGCAAAAAAAAAATCAGTATATTTTTCGGATGAAGCATGAGCCGACGATTAAGATTTTTTTTTTCATTGCGAAATGTATAAATTTCCGGAATTTTAAATGTCTCTTCGTCTCTTCCTCTCTTCGTCTCTTGGTAAACCTGAAAATCCTCCATCCACCTCAATTAAAACTCCGAATTTCCAAGCGAAAAAGTATAAAAATTCTGATGATGCAATTGATGTTCCTAATTGGTGGCCAATTTCGGTAATTACTTGGGTTTAGGAGTCATTATTTTATTAGGTCTGACATTTTTCGCAGAGGAATTTATTCTCCGACAAATTCTCCCGACATCGACGAGAATTTCGGTTGACGAACATGAGTCTTTTGATAATTATGTGATGACTTTATTTAGAAATTGTCGACTTGCGTTGAAAATTGAAAAAAAAATCTTGGATTGGTAATTGATTAATTAAAATTTTTAGTGGCGTTTTTTTCAGGTCCAGTGGACATTTCCTGCTATTTTCGTAATGACAGAATTGAAAGTCCTCTTCAGGATCGAGCGACGCGTAAGAATTTTCAATCTAGACCCTTTTTTCGCTAGTAAAAAACTTCAACTAAAAGACCGTCGACATTATCCCCCCATCGTGTTTATGCCCATTACCCCCTGAACATTCAATTACCCCAGGAATAACTCCGCACTGCGTCACCTCCAAGAGAAGCGAAAAACGCAAAGGGTTACCGTGATTTTAACACAAAGATTTTCTTGATTACTGATTTCCTTGATTCCCGACATCATCTCCAATTACTTCCAATCATTTCATGAACTGGAAATCAATGATTGCCATTAATTGGTCCTGTAAAAAAATTCTGGCCCATTTTTTAACAATCCAAATTTTCCATTACTCCAATAATTCCACCGCAACCATTAATTCATTATCAGAAAAAAAATTATTGAAGTAATGATTTCCGAGTATAAAATTAATGATTTATTTTTTCATGAACTATTTCAGCATCAGTTTGAGTTGTTCATAAATTCCGAGAGGGTTTATAAATTGTGATGTTCACTCGATTGTAAAAGGATATTTTAGAAGGTTTTATTAATGTCGTAGAAAACGTAAGTACTGAATTATGAAAATGAATCCAATGAATAACCTTGGTATGAAAGTATAAAAATTCTCATAATTGCCAGTGCCATCGGTTAATGTTTGCGAGGGAGTGATTAATTTCCATAGAGTCCGTTTGGAGTATAACAATCGTACTTCCCCTCGGGTCCCACCGGGGAATAAGAAGGCACATACTCCATACTCCCAACGAGAATAAAAATAAAAAATTAAATACACACACTTGTCTTCCTCCACCCAATGCAACTCGCAGTATTATACATGGTGGACTCATGCGATGTTCACCACAGATAAAGGTTTCACGGAAGAACGCTCGATTTTATGGAACCCGTTCCCACACATTCACCTCAACTTTTGAGATACAAGTAAACGGGTTTTCGGTGTATATGTGTACACGATTTTTCACGCTCCAACGGTGTCTTTAAAGATCGTAAATTAGCCAATGGCCGACGCTGTTTATTGGCTGGTGCGTCTGCAGGGAAATTTTCAAAATACTTGAAACATCTTAATTAGGGAGAAGACCGTTGGGTTCATCGGTAATACACGCACCGATGAACACATTCGCTCCAATGAACCTTTAACACTTCAAAATTTATACGACATTTATTTCAAATAATATGTTTACCACATGGTTCTCTAAGTTCATAAAATATATGCAGATTTTATTTAACATGCGCTACGGTGAAACCATTTGACTCGACTGATACCGTAGAACTTCATTCCATTTGCAATTATTGTCACTTGATATTGTACTTCAATGCCTTTGTGAGAGATATAAAATATGCAAACAATTCCTTCTTTTTTCTATTTGCTTATATCTATTGATGTGGATTAGAAGAAGGGAACAGTCACTCAAAAAAAGAAAGTAACAGTAAGATTGCATCGATACTGTTAGTTTCTGTTATTTTTTGAAGTGATTTTTTCCGATGCAAGTACCTACTGATTAATTTGGGTCAATCAAATCCAATTTGTTCCGCGATTTTTTCAACTAAAATAGGAAAAACGGAATGAAATGTCAGCGATAACAATTAAAGTAATGATTATTAATAATATCAATTAATTTTATTGAATCATTAAAGTTGCTATCCATTTTTCTTTTTACAAATCGTTCATTCGATCGTTAATCTCACTTGTACTTCAGTATTGGAAATAGGAGTAATAAAAAAAAATAAAATCAAACGTGAAGTAGAAATATAAAAGGAGAAATATTTTTCTTATCAAGATCCCGGCGATGTTATATTTATTTATTTAATAGAGATGACATTGACACTCAGATGAGGAAGAACTTTACTATTTTCACACGTATTAGATGCGAACCCATTGATCATCACATTTCCAGGGATTTCCATTGATCCCAGCACGAATTCCTTCTTTATTTTCCAACCGAGTGGTTCACTGATTACCGCAATGACTAGTCCCTCGATAAACAGGATACACCGAGAATAAATCGGTTGCGGAATGTTTGATTTAGGAGCAGTAAAACTTGATTATTAATTGGAGGATTATTATTTCGAGAGTACAAATTTTTCTGGCGAATTTAATTGGCTATAAATTCGTTCCGTGATACGGAATATTAAAACCGTGGATAATGGAATAAGTAATAATTTTTTAAATTTATATTAGAATATCTAAAATTTTCAAAAAAAAAGATTCTTTTATTTGGAATTTAAATGTTTTATCAATACCGTCCCCTAGATTGGAGATCCCATTAGGAATAAAGAGCCTCTGAAAAAACTTTAGGTCCATAAACCCCAGAAGTGATTTCTCCCCCGATTTCCTAGCCCTTGAATACACTCTCAGGAAATTCATCTCCCCTGAAGAACTCATCACGGAATCAGCGAGGTCTGGAGCTATTTCAGTGGTCTCTCATTAATTTAAGAAAAACCGTTTGAAAAGAAAGAATAGCACACCCTCTGGTGGAGGGTTGAAGTTGGAGCTCATCTTAGGGCGCGGATAGAGTACAAGGGTGAGTGACTCATGTATCGCAGATTGAGGCGAGTGAGCGGGGGTTGTTTTTCCCCTCTGGAATATCGATTTACCACGGTAGCACGACGAAAAACACGAGTCCCTATTCGCTGGCACGTGTACATCTGAATTTTTTTTTTTTCTCTCCCCTTCACCCCCTCTTGGAGATACGTACCCCCGTGACCGGTCCACCCCTCACCCTATTTATACATAGACACGTTGATGCCATCGACTCAGTATATACCAGGTTTATCGATCCCGAAGACTAACAATGGGTTGTCGAACTCAACTCCATGTGTCGTGAACTCACCTAGTGAGTTCATTAAAAACTTTCGTCTTAATTATTCAAAATTTATAGAATTTTTATCGTTTCAATTTTCACTCGAAACTCAAGTAAAATTTCCCTGCCATTCTTCTCCGTTAGGAATTCAATTTATAAAGTTTTATTAAATTGAAAAAAATATTAAACTGTTTAATAGATGGAAATGAATTTATCATACTTGGATGATTTGGAAAAAATAGATAATGTATGTAATTTTATTTATTTAGTCAGCAGAACCTGCATTTTTGTAACTATTTTTTTGATTTCTATTTGGATTTTATTGCGTGACTGAAAATCGTAGTTGCATACCCCTCGGTTTGATAAAGTTCGATTAATCGTTTGTAACATCGATGAAATAAAAGGAGAGACGGCCGAAGTCAAGACCACTTGTGAAATTGAATTGCCGATGGATTAGAAGGATAAGTTTCATCCGGGGGTGATCAAAGCGAAAAATAGCGATAAAAAAGGCGGTAAAGAATTTATCCTTCATGTTCGGATCATCTCCACCTGCGGTAATGATTTAATAACGATCGTAAGTCGATATTTACGCAGTCGGTAAACCAATAAACACGCAACTAATGTTGTAAATCCATCTGAACTCTCACAGCACTAGCAACAGATGAATGATTATTTATGGGATAGCCTGTGGGCTGGGTTTGCACATAAACTCGACAAATTCTCATTATTCATAGATTTCTGCGCTTCAAAAGGAGTGAAAAAAGTCGGAGTGAAGGAATAGAAAATGCCTGTTGAACAGACGAATTATTATACGAATGTATTATTTCAAAAGGTAGTACTTTCTTGAAAGAAATCATGCCATTTTTTATCCATTTGTTATCTTGAAAACGGTAAATACATTGACAATACCATTGTTGATCCCAAAGGAATTATTTAAGCACTGAGTTACGAAAACAAAAATACAAAAATTACAGAATCTTCAAACTTAAAGAAGACACTGCAATTTTGATTATAATCGTTTTTATATCGAGATATTGTCGACAACATTTGAGTCCAAAGAACAACTAAATAAATAATGCAGTGCCTTCGGCCACTTCACGACTGATTTAATTGTTTGGTTTGCAAAGTGCTTGCTTTTTCTCGCTTCATGAACATCAATGGTTTCAATGCTAGACTGATCACCCTTGGAATAAACAAGCATTGTACATTAATATTCTTGATTAAACGGTGAAAGATCGCGATATCGCATTCTTCAGGGAAGAAAAAAGGCACTTCAGTCCAGAATTTCCGCATTCTGAATTGGAGTTCCTATTGCATCTCGATTCTAACTCACGGTATTCCTCCTTCATACCGTATAAACCTCTTTCTCTCAGCAGTGACGATATTATTCCCGTATCGAAACGATAATCATTCCTGCGTAAATAATTCCATCGTCTCACCTGGAAATTCATGGTTCCTTCATTATTCACTTAGAGTGAGACAAGATGGAGACCAATTTTAAATAATCCGCTGAAAGGATGGAGTCTACTGCTCTGACTTTTTGAACACAAAGATAAAACCTGAAGTAAAAGGAGGAATAAATTGTATGAAATGGTTTTGTACTGAATTTGTTGTTTCAGTAATATAACAGTAATATGTGAATTTGAAAAGAACAATTTTTAAAAATTAGATTACGAAATGTAATAATAGTCTCTTCGTAATCCGAGAGACCTCAATCGTCGACTAAAAAATGAAAATGCTATTGAACTGCTATCGAAAATAACAGATGTTGCATTTTGCCTGAAGAATATCTATTTCTACGGAATGGTCTTGAATAGTGGTATACTAGAATAAGAGAAACTGTTTTCACAGTGTAATGTACGCAATTTCATGTTTTGTAGTCCAGGGAGAATGCAGATTCCGCAAAATTCTGTATTAAAAGTAGATAACACTTTGAGAACTTGATAATCAGGGCAATTCAACAATAAATTCCTGCATTCTCAGTTTAAAATAATGATTCCACGTGAAACCAAGAAAACTGTACGACCTGGGAATCCGGTGAAATTTCCTGTCTCTCTATCCCGACATTGTCCTAATAAAACCATCGGAGAATAGTCTAATTGTTTATTCCCCGTGTGTGAATCGACGGTGGAAAGTGCGTGAAGTACCAAAGAGGACTGAAATGTTCAAGTACTTGTGAAGATAAGATGCTATTGAAAAGGGTCACTCACCGTACGCCCAAGGTCGTCGTGGACCTGTCACATCCTCCGAATAATCCTTAATTAATCCTTGAATTTTCACCACAGTGAGGGTTAAACGTTTCGGTGAAATCACTGAATTTGGCACTCCGGGGGAAATTAGGGAGTTGGTGTTAAAAAAAAAAAGGAGTCACTTGGAACCGCGGTTTCACGAGACACTGAGTTGTGAACAGTTGTGACTTGAACGGCGTCCAACACTATACTATAGTTATAGATCGTGGGATGGTTCACACACATGGGGACGTCCTGTTGGGGAGACCCACACGCTCCAATGAACCTCGTGTATATCGATGGAGCAGTTGGTAGAATGTCTACTATTTCCTGAGGTTTGAATCCAAGAGGGCGTCCTCATCATTCCTTCATCGGTAATAATTACAAAGTCAAAGAGGATTGACTGAAGTAGAGTGTACCTCTAGAGTTCTAGAGGTTTGAGTGACCCCATAGTGGAGCATGAAAATTCAAAATTTTATAATAAAAAGCAAAATCAATTTCGTAACGCAGAAAATTACATTCACCCCATCAACTGATCTCTCTGACAGTGGGACTGCTACTGAGGCAGGTACCGAGTCGGCTGACGGACAGACACCCCAGGATTGCGTGTGGCGCCTCCCTTTCTTGGGGTGCAGTACTACAATGCCACTCCTGGGTCACCCAAACACCCAGAACTGAGCCTCTACTTTAGTCAATCCTCTCCGGGAGGAGTTGTCAGTTATATATCAGGGGGATCAGGAATTTCAGTCACTGCTTCGTGATGAATATAAACAACATTACAATCTCGGCTGTTCGGCCTCGCACTAGCATCCTGGATAAATCATTGAGTAAAGGAAAAGGCGAAGTCAGTCTCAGTTGTTATGCACTGTTGTTTTCCGAGCTGGTACAATACTGTCAAAACCGAGTCTACACCGTACCTGAACTCCAGACCAAGTGAGAACCCATCAACTCATAATCTTTGAGAATCGTCTTGAAATGTGAACTCATTTGTTTGGAACAAGCGGAAATAATTTGAATATTTTCCCTGGACAGAATAATCCTCAAGCGACTCATTAGAAAGAAAAAACAGCTAGCTTTTGCCTTTATGTTATAAATTTATTAATTTGTTTACCTAAAGATTAACTGAAATGGGAGCTGAAGTTGGACACAGGATGACAGATCTTCTGATAATGCGAGAGAAGGGTGGGAAACGAGAGATAAAGCTGTTAAACGTCCTCCTGTTCATAAAAAGCACTCTATGGAAATCATTGTTCGGTCGTGAAGCTGATAAGCTGGAACATGCCAATGACGACGAACGAACATATTACATTATCGAGAAAGAGTCTCTGGTGAACAAATTCGTCTCTGTTCCCAAGGACAAAGGTAGTCTCAATTGTGCCTCTTTCGTGGCCGGAATCGTCGAGGCTGTTCTCTGTGACTCTGGATTCGTAAGAAATTTTTTCTGATTTTCTAGGACATCTATTATTATTTCAAGAATGAGAGATGAGACTATTCTTCTTTTTTATGATATTCCAGCCAGCGAAGGTCACTGCACATTGGCATAAAGGCACGACGTACATGGTGAAGCTGGATGACTCGGTTATAGCTAGAGACAAGCAGCTCGATGATCGATGATTCTAATTATTCAAATTAATTTAAGTCTACGGCTAATAAAATTCATGAAATTATCATCTGTTGTTCAATATCTTTAATTTTTCATTTTTTTTATCTAAGTGGATGATACATTTTTGATAGTGCCAAGAAAGCGGTTTATGATACTTTCGGAATTTATCTCGAAGAGAAATCAATATTATACAGATTACCTAGATACATTGAATGTTTATTCTCCAATATTTTATATTCATATTACATCTACAAATGATTGATTAGAGATGTTTAAAGAAATTTATCCTCTCTATCGTGATAGCTGACTTGGCCAGTACGGCGTTTATGCTCCGTCCTGTCCTGAAAGAATTAAAAATGAAGGATATTAAAAATGAAAATATTAAATAATAAATATGAGAGATATATAACTTTTATGGGAGTAAGGGGCCTGTTCTCTTCGTTGATTCGCCGAAAGGAAATTGACGATGTAGAGAAATAAGTTAAATTCACGCTGCCATTTATGCAAAACAAATCCGGAGAATTAACTCACTTTATCACCGCCTACGATGATGTATCCAATGATCATGGGAAGAATTGTCACGCTGAAGGAAAAAGCAGCATTGCCCCACGTCGGTTTAAATCTTTCGTACATGGTGGCACGATGGGCTTGAAAACGAAGGATGGCAGGGTCTTCCTATCGGCAGAAAAAAAAACAACCATGCGAATAAAAACAGCAAATTTTCAATAAAAAGCCAAGACAAAAAGAGTCAGCAGTTACTTTTTAATAATTTATCATTTTTTTCATACTTATTTTACATCGCTTCGAGTCAAGAGGAACTCTCATTGCGATTAATCCTCTTTAAATGGAAGACATTGGTCTGATCGATTCTACAATCAGTTAAATCATCGAATTGTTTTTTTAAATATTTTTTTGAAACAATCACATTTACTTACAATAGACAATTATTGATAAAACACAAACAAGCAAAGTTCTTTCATAGTTACGTAACTTCTAGGAAGAGTTATTGTTTACAGGCAGTTCGATTAAAATAAATTAACAGGCTAATATGAAAGCGATGATGTCCACATATACCACTCGAGAGAGAATGGAATGTGAAGTCTTGAGGATGAATAGAAATTGTGGATTTTTTTAGGATACATAAAGCAGTGAAATTGGGGTTAGTTTGATGAGTGGTGCTTACAACTGTGCCTCCAATTCCGAGGGCATGTCTGAAGGGATTTAATCTTTGCTGGAGGTAATCGTGACGAAGTGCAGTAGCTCTTTTCTGCCTTTCCTCGAGGATTTTCCTCTGCACCGGAGATATATCGAAAGTTTCACGACCCGACATGTTTAATTCTCCACCGAGTCCCAACACAATCAGCTGATTTTTTACCCAATGGAATGGAGGTTCAAAGATGATTCGGGTAGAGGCCCGAACGGGCCGAATCGTGGAGTTAGTGTGACCCCAGGTGTTTTAGTACTGGTCCCACATCAGGGAGGGCGCGATCGCCGATTTTTACTTTAGTTCATCTTCTTCGAGTTGCGCAGAAACATGAGGAGATAAATATCCATCGAGTGTACAATTCTCATGACGTGCAATACTTCGCGATTGTCTAGTGTTCAGCTGACTCGGCTGACTCCCAACAGTCTCAACAACTTCCAACTTCTGGAGCAGTAGTTTTTCCAAAGGATTGGCCGGGACAATCTCAAATTACTCCTGTTTTCCTGATAAATGGCTAATTAGAAAAATGGGTTTAGCTGTGGGCAAGATCGGATTGATCCTTCAAGTGTACTGAGAGCTTCTCTAGTTCCAATGCGGACTGGATTTATTGACCTCAAGAACGACGTTCGTCGATTGCCATGTCAGAGAGCAGCGATTCCGAGGAGTTCTTCGATGCTGAGGATGACAGTTTTCACAGGAGCACCAGGTAATATCCCCCCTTTGATTTATTTGATGATAATCAAATGCATAGAGCATGGACTCGTGATGTAATGACTGTCAGATCACTGGTAATTTGTGACGATGACATCAGTATTTCCTCTTTCAGATTCTATTTGATTTCATGGAAATGTTTATTTTCAGACGGGGTAAAGTGAAGGAATCGCCTGCACTGGAACCCCAGGGAGAGACTCCTTCAACTCCTATGACTCCACCTGATACTGTGTTTGTTAAGCCTGCCGATCCCAAACCACAATTGGAAGCTCAGAATCATGTCAACGTTAATTCCACGACAGGGGTGAGTTCAGAAATCAATTAGTTCAGTATTTATCGTAAATTAATCCTTTCCATTCCCTTGGGATTCCTTTTCTTCTTAAAACGTCAAACGTCAAGGTAGAAACGCTAGAGTATTTTCTTGTCGCTGATTAAATTTTCGATAGAAAAAGTCTATTCATTTTTGATAATAAAATATGAAATAATACCAGGATGGCGATGACAAGCCGACTCGCCTTGAGAAAATCGTAAGCCGTCGAAAATTTCGCGAGCTGCGTCAGCGGATGGAGACAGAGGACGACGACATCCCCATCAACAACTCACCACCAGACAGCCAAACGTCATCGATCGAGGGTGTCTATCCAACCCCATCAAAAACCTCCCATCCCTTCAGGATAATCGAACACGATACCCTCAGTTTACAAAGTATGACGTCTCTTGGTAGAGTTGGGAGAATCTTAGCAGGTGGTACTGATGGTGCATCTACTGTTGTACCCTGTGGTGTTCCAGTTTCGATGTCGAGGGAGGCACAGATGGCATCGCTGGCCAATGCCCTCTCCAAAGACGAGGACTCAGCCTCAGGAAAGATCTCCCAATCCTCGAGTGTCCTCACACTCTCCGGTGACCTTGTCCAGGATGTATCTGTCAATGGCAGATCAGAATACTCAAAGTGTGATTCTAAAGTCGTTCTACAGGAGCCCGATGTCATAGCTAGCACAAAAAATAATGGAAAGAGTATTGAAAGTCAGGAGGTGGTACCTGTTGCTCCACCGAGGAGAAAAAAAAAGTCCAAGCCACAAACACCAACGGATCTCGCTGTACGTTGAACGATTTATCTATTTATTTGTTTGTCCGTTCTCCATTTGGATAGAGACGAAAGATCAAATGGGAAGGCTTAATAGAATTTGAGTTGTAAGACTTGGGGTGGATTTGTTGGCAGATTTTCATTGAGTTTTTGTTATCTCTCGTTTCAGCCCACCTCTGCAGAGGGATCGATGCCGGCCTCGTCCTTACCGAGTCCAGCAAGTACAATTGAATCGATAACACGTGAATTTGAACATTCATTGGATATAAGATCAGCAACTAAAGGCCAATACGTCGTTAAGCCACAGGCAAGTTTCACCACAAGTAATTACGTTCTTTACTTCAAGGACGAAAAAATTCCAGTTCATTGTGACACGATATCGCCCTCCAAAGGATTTTTAATGACACACCGACATGACCGGGTCAGTGTCAAATATCTCCACAATGCCTGCTTAAATTGTCAGTTTATTATCTTTCTTTATGATTTATGATTTATTAATTATTCATTATTCTGATTTCTCGATTATTATTTTTTCAGTCACGTAGGTTTATTGTTAGCTTCAGTAGAGGTTTGGGACGATGTTGTAGAATTTTTGTCAAGCTTGAACATCACGCATGAAAAAAAACATTTTTGTTTATTTCGTCAAGTTTTTTCATACGTGATTTGTTGAAGTTGAAACTGGATTTTGTAATTGCTCATCTGATCATGATATTATTTTTTCTTATGATATTCTGAATGAAGGACGAGGATAAGTCCAAAGCAGAGGGTCCTTCGTCAGTTGAATTAGATAGACTGGAGAAAATAAAGGCAGAACTGCTGAGTCTACGATCGAGCGATAAATCAAACAGTCCCATTGGCTCCATATCGAGCAATAGCATCGGCAGATATTCTCTGGGACCCCAGAGATTTCCTGGCATCAGTGCTCACAATTCACGAGAGAGACGCAAGTCCGCTGGGGATCAGGATATGGTTAAACAGCTCAATATGTTCGTCAGGACGAGAACAGATTCCGGAAAACGTTTAACCGATATGGTGAGAATTCCATTCATTCGCAATCAAAAAAATTTTTCGATGGTCTCATTCACTCAAAAACTTATTAAAATGTCTACTGGATTAAATTTTATCAATTTATTTTTCATTGTTCAGGAAATTTTGGAGCAAGTAACAGTATTGAATCTGGACACGGGTGAGCGAGTGCCATTGAGTATAGCCGAAGATAAGCTTCCCCAGTGCATGAATCCACTTTCGCTACATATCATGCGTCTGACCTCAGAATACGTGAGTAACTCTAGTCTGGAAAAGGAGAAAGAGAGTGACGAGGAGAGTGTTGACAGTAAAATGTCATCAATTCCTCCGGACGAGGATGTGGCAGTGGGTCGTGTACGCAAGAAAACTCAAAAATTCAAGAGATTCCTGGGTTCGACAGTGAAGAAAACCATGGACAAAGCTAAATCAATAGCCCAGGAGGTGTCCCACGCACGCCATAAGGAGGACGTCATGGATATTGTAGACGATGTCTATCCAGGTGAGCCCCAGGTGATAAAACTCAAGGCCTCGAACAGTCACAAGGGGCCGTACGAGTTCTCGTGTCTGCAGCACGTGCAGGATCTAAGTGGCGAGCACGTGGGCCCAGTCTGGTGTATGAAGTTTTCAGCATGTGGAAGACTTCTGGCTACAGCAGGACAGGATCGTGTCCTGAGGATTTGGGTGCTTCGAGATGCCTTCACTTACTTCCAGGACATGCGAACAAAGTACAACGCTGAGAAAGTAAGTCCCACACCTTCCCAGGAGTCCTTGGTGTCCCAGCAATCGATGGAGGATCCTAATGTGGCTGCCAGTGCTCTCAGTGAGATCGAGGGGACGAAGAGCCCTTTTATGCCCAAACCCTTTTGCACGTACCTGGGGCACACGTCGGACCTCCTCGACGTTTCCTGGTCGAAGAATTATTTTATTCTGTCGTCCTCGATGGACAAGACAGTGAGACTATGGCATATCTCGAGGAAGGAGTGCTTGTGCTGCTTTCAGCACATTGATTTCGTCACTGCTATCGTTTTCCATCCGAGGGATGATCGTTACTTCCTGTCTGGATCTCTCGATGGTAAACTCAGATTGTGGAATATACCGGATAAGAAGGTCGCTGTTTGGAATGAGGTCGATGGGCAGACAAAACTCATAACAGCTGCCAATTTCTGTCAGAATGGAAAGTTCGCGGTCGTTGGGTCTTACGATGGCCGATGTATATTTTATAATACTGATCAACTCAAGTATCACACGCAGATCGATGTGAGATCTACCAGGGGGAAAAACTCTAGGGGAAGAAAAATCAGTGGAATCGAGCCAATGCCTGGGGAGGACAAGATCCTGGTCACATCTAATGACAGTAGAATTCGTCTTTATGATCTGAGAGATCTCAATGTGTCGTGCAAATACAAGGGATATGAGAATGTCAGCAGTCAGATTAAGGCTAGCTTCAGTCCTGATGGACAGTATATTGTGGCTGGGTCTGAGAATCAGTGTATTTACATCTGGAAGACTCATCATGATTATTCAAAATTCTCGAGTGTCAGGAGGGATCGCAATGACTTTTGGGAGGGCATAAAGGCACACAATGCTGTTGTAACTTGTGCTGTTTTTGCACCAAATCCTGATTCTATTATCAGGCAGATTGAGGCCAGGGAACAGTGGGAGGGAAGAGACGATTCGAAAAATGGGACTGCCACTGGGGCTATTGCCAATCCAGTTGATCCTGTTGTTGAGCAGAGGACGAAGGGCTGTGGGGGGCATGTTTTAGTCAGCGCCGATTTCAATGGGTGCATCAAAGTATTTTTGAATAAAACCAAACCAAAACACAGTTCACTACCTGCTTCGGCACTTGCCTAATTGGTGAGCGAAGGGGAGTTCAGAGATCATCAGTTATGGTGACTTTTATTTTTTATATTTTATTGTGGAACGTTTTTTTCTGGGTCTTTTATCCTGTGTGAGAAAATTGTGAGGCTTTCGCTGAAGAATTCTATTGGAATCCGTTGGGTTTTCGCTGATTTCTGGTGGAAACTCTCTAGTACGTGCACTGAATAATCCCAACATCTAATCCCTTTCCGCTACCCAATGATAATAAAAGATCATTTAAAATTCCTTGTTATGTTACATTGATCCAAAGCAGTGCTTTCGCATCAACTTGCAAACTTCTATCCCCACTTAGTGGATTAAGCTATCCTGCACACCGCGAAACCCGGGAGAATTGCCCGAAAAAAAAAGATGTTCAAGTGCAGAAAGAAACATCAGATGTGAGCAAATGTTGTGTGATATATAAGTAAAAAATCGTAAAAAATCGTGGTTTGATAATTGACAATAAGGATCTCTCATCAATCGGAAAATAGATGTTCTTTCTTTTGTAATTAATGTCAAGCCAGAAGTCATTCGAGTGCCTATTATTTTCCTGTGTGGAATTCCCACTCCCTCGAGCGATGAAATACCGGCGAAAGAAATCAATCGTGAAGAGAAAATTTTGGAAAGAATTTGTGTATAATGTTACACGCGCTATATTGTCAATTAAATTAATTGCATTGGATAATTATCCGTTTGCATACTGAAATTGTGAATCAATAACGTTGACGACTAGGGAATGATCATTTTGGTGATAAATGATCCCTCCAAATCATTCAGAAGGAAAAACAAGGCAAAACGAATAAATTATTGATATGAAATTGTGTAAATGAATACTGTACATATATTTTCAATGGCATTAGTGAGATACGCTTAGCTATTGTTAAAGACTACTATTCACCATTCCACAAGTGGGAATGCACAAATTGTTTTTGATCGTCAAGGAATCTGATGGGATTTTAAGAATTTTACGTGCTCAGTCAACTTACCATGGATGGACCTGTACAATATAAGGATTGTAATAATGTCTGCAATACGTTGAATTAACACGAGTTTTTTTGTTTTGTATAGGTTAAAATATACTGACCAATAAAACGGGAATTGTTTTTTTCTTTGATGGACCCTTGTGCTCTCCAAATATAATCTTTTAATATTTAATGCTAAGTCAGTAGAGATACATATCATTTTCTGCTATAATGACGGCTTTTTATAGATATCATAATAAAATAGGATGCAAAATTGTTATTGTCCATTTGGCTCTGAGGTATGTGGGGAGAGTGACCTTTGGTGCTGGTATTGCCGGAAAATCAACCTCAAATCCGTCTCGACGACCTCGAGTCTTTCATGTCACTCAAATGCGTTCACTTGACATGGTTACTCTTACACTCGACATCTGTGTCTCCGTGACTTAGAGTTTCAACGCCTTTTAACTGGCTGTAGGTCATTTGCTCATGGCCTACGAATGTGTTTAATGATATACGACTCAACACTGTCGACGGTAGGTCGCTCGGTCAGTCGCCCGTCACAACTTCAATCTCATCCGTCCTTTTTCCATCGGTCCCTCCAGAAATCAAAATAAATACATTAAAAATAGAAACACGTAACTGAAATTTTTTAATTAAGAACACATCTTTCTGTACAATTTTTCCCTGAGAATTTTAAACACGTTTTTTTTTTAATTACACATTTTCTATGCTGTCTAATGTATTCAGGGATACTTCATTATGATTCCGTGCCGGTTCCCCGTTTTGGGACACATTCTCGGAAACTAGGGGGAACGTGTCCTGATTTTGTGGAATTTTAACGGTTCAGAAAGAAATTATCCGAGAGTGAGAGTAATTTAAGAATTTTCTTGGAGTCTTCAGGCGTTCATTGGAAATTCGTTTGAAAAATTCATACTGATAATGACATGCGGTTAAAGGAAATTATATCAATTACATTAATTCTATTGATATATTCCCCAGTGGCTGGATGATTCCGAGGCGAGTTGAAGGCTGTGAAATTGAAAGCCATTTGAGAAATCCAGAAGCAGCATCTCCATTGGACAATGCTAGCTGTCCAATGATGGATTTAGTCAATGAAAGGAGTAAAAATTGTGGAGTCAGGGGCTAGGGAGGGATTGAGGTGCGTATGGGGTGGTGGAATGCCGCCGAAAGAATTAACAGAGATATTGTCTCGTGCGTGTTGCCCATTGCCATCACATTGAGGGAAGACCTATATAACTGTACCATCATGTCTGGGTCAGGGGGAGGGACATTGCGACGTTATAGCATACACTTGGTATATCGGACAGGTGTATACCATTCCCACTCGACCACTTACCGCGTGCACGCATCATCATCGGGGGTTCCACCTGATTCACCATCAATCCATCTCAACACTTAGTGCTAGCTAATCCCCGAATTCTGTGCTCCTGTGCTCATCACCCATTCGAGTCCTTCAAGTTGTTTTCTCCGGGAATTTTTCGTCGGTGATACAGTGCCACGTGAAAATCAATCAATCAGTGAAGTGACCGGCAATTAAATCCTGGAGATCAACCCGCACAGGTATTTTTCCATTTTTCCATTTTTTCAATTAAAAATATATTTTTTTTATTTATAACTAAATTTTATGGAATCCGCCCTACGTCTACGTCTTGGATAAAATTTAATGAAGATTAAAAAAGGCAGGATTGTAGTGCATATTGTTAATTTGATTATGGTACCGTCAGAATCTGGAATGGAGTAATCGGTTAATCGTCAGGATCGGTATGAGGGGTATCCGGTATCAGGTGTGACTCAGGATTATCAGGATATCGTTAAACCCCGTAATTTATGTACACCATTATCCGCGCTTAACGATCCATGTCACTTATCTATTACTGAAGCTCTCCATCTCGGTGCTCTTCCATTCTTACCGGGAAATAGCGAGGAGATCGCGGGGATTTCAGGAAGATGAGGATTCCCCTGGTTAGGCCGTTCGCAACATATTTAGGCCAATGACAACCGTTATGTGTATTTGGCAGAGAGCCCATTCCCCAAGCGTGTGCCCGATGCCGGTTTAATGTACGTATCGATCGGTTTGACATCGATCATCGGTTGATGCCTGGGTGGTCGATATCATCCCGCTGTTCCCCCCAATACACTCTGTGCATTCAAACTTGAACCTCATTTTCCCAGAGCACCAAAAAGGTCTTATCGATTCCTCAAACCGATAGTTCCCTAGATTAATCGATAATAAAATTGTTCAATCCGATTTATGGCTCTACTACTTCGATAAACAATTATATTATAAATATCGAGGCATCCTGGTTCTCCGGAGGATTGTGAAAAGGTTATCGGCGAATAAACTTTCCAAGGACGGCAATTTATCCATGAATTTATCCATGAATCCATGAATGAATCCTATTGATGTGACAATCGATTGGAAAATCTCTAATCGACATGTGCATGCAGTGAATCGTGAATTTAAGGCATATTCTATTGAGCTCAGGGAATATAGGAATTCCCGGGGAAGAGGATGCAGAAGAATTCGTTAGTGGGGCACGTGGTGGTTCTGCGCGTGGGGATTCGTCGAGACCTACTTAAGTAAATTTCGCATTGTCTATTAGTCCTATTTCTACCCATCAACACGTTTTTTTTTCCCCCCCTTACGAACTGCAGAATCTCATCTCCATTCCCGGTGTATTTCTTTCGTCTTCGCGACGAAAAATAACGGCGTACCGTGGAATTTGGGACGGGTATGGCTTATGGAGAAGGGGGCGACCGCGCCCTACCTCTTCAGCAAGCTTCTCCAATTGTCGATTCCAGTAAAAGCTGCGGTACGATAAATGACGATCAAACACACGGTATGTCGCCAACTTGCTAATGGTTATTGCAGAACGGCTACGAGGTCTTGCAGTTGCCTTGCAACTCAATTCGGTTGGAATCGGTAGGCAAGTGGTTAAGAGATCATTTTTTTATTCCTTTTTTATTATTTACATGTATCGACCTAATGGATTATTTAAACAAATATTCAGCAGCTGATATTATACGAGTGCTGAGGATCTCTTGGATAAAACTCTTTTCATTGTTAATTTACAAATTTTAATAAATTGGTTTATTATTTTTAGAGGTTGAATTTCCTCTCCCACCGAGAAGTGGTGGCTATGGTGAACGATCTGGGGTACTTCTTCAATTAATTATACATTTCTTTAATTTAATCTCTGAGTACTGCGAACAGTTCCACAGGAGCTAATTGAGACTAGTCCAATTCTACGATTTTCTCGCACATCTATTCCCTCTCACACTATTGATTTCAAGTAAAAATATGAAAAGACATTTTCTCTGGGAAATTTGAGTAGCTACAAAAAATGTTTCTTCAGGTTTTGGCGATAAATGAATAGTTTTGGAAATAATTGATGAAGAAGCTCAATAAATAAAGATTCGGGAAAATATTAAATTCGCGAATGCGATCGGAGGTCGAAATTGCGGAGACAATTACATGGGGTATTGCAGAATAATTGAAAGTAGGAGATACATTATTTCACGTGGTAGAAAGTGAATCAAGCGGCAAGCGTCGTTGAGGTTGATTGAAAACTTTTACTATATTACAGTTACTATTAAGTGATGAGTAATTGAAAATTAGCAGTTGGTGAGCAGATAACTCGGGCTTTTAGGAAATTGAGACATTGCGGGTATTAATTCCTCGATAATTAGAGGGAACACATGATTACGGAGTCTCAGAGTGACTCGCAGACGACCTTGAACCTCAGAACGCGTTAAACGAGATGTTAATTAAAATCTATAATTTAACGCGCGTGTTTCAGGACTTGGAGATTAACAGTTGATGGTGAACGTTGGAATGCGGTTGTACAGCCTGATTTTGGTCCATCTCCTGCTTGGAGGGGTGAGTATTAATTTTTTTTTTCCACTAAATACCCGCGTTTTTAGACGTTCATGAATGAATCTCTCGTTAAAAAAAGCCGATGATTCGAGGAGAAACAGATACGGTCACGAGACGTAATTACTGCATTATAACCCACATATCGCGAGACAGACGGATGGGTAGGGAGATACACCGGCCAATGCCGTTATACCCCGGTGCTAAGTTAACCCAGAGCTAAGGGCGACGCAAGAATACAGACCAATACCACATGCCAGCTGCTTCTTTTTTTTTTCCCCATCATTTCCTTTTTACAGTGTAGCCCCTAGTAGGGCATCTCGCGATCTACCGGTGGTTCACCCAGAGGGAGAGGTGTCTGAGAGATTTTGCAAAAATTGGAGAACAGGGGAGTAACAGGAAAAAAAGAGGGAAATGCCTTTCATTCGTTATTTTACTTGAGAGTAGCAAGAGCTCGTGCGTACAGATCATTCATACGCGGTGAACGCCAGAGGATGAATGAACCGATGGAAAGTCTCGGTGTTGGATGAATATCGATGGAATCGATGGAAGTGATCATCGATGGTTTAAATGAGAATTAATGTAGATTTGTTGATGAATTAGAATTGTTATCAACGCTTTAATTCGGTTGATGATTCGATAATTGTGGCGGGTAAGAATGACACATTTTTTCGGTTGACCTCGAGAGAGTATTGGAAGTTGTCCGAATGACCTGCGGGCAAAGACATACGGGGCCCGTTATGCCCGAGGGTCACGTGTGACGCAATCATCCAGGAGACTGTGCTCCTATTGCGGTGTGTAAACTTCTCCCCCTTTTCCCCGCGTCTTGGTACTCTCTGTCTCATCGTCTTCGCCGAACGAGACAACGGGTTCTATCGTTCTATCGTACCAAAGTGTTTCACGAAGAGATCACCCTAACAGTTTATCCTTAATTTGCAGGTAATTCGAGCTGAGGAGGTGGAGGTGATAGAGGCAATATCGGGGGATGAGAATCGAAATGAGAATTCTGCCTTGAGCCGCCCGGAGAGTGACTCCAGTGCCTCCGATCAGCTGGCACTGGAGTCAATGGGTGACAAGGATAATCCTCCAGGTGGTTCCGGGCAGTATGGAAAAAATGGCTTGCGGGGGCATCAATTGGCGCTGCCACCGCGGTTGAATCTTGGTCCGTCGCACCAGAGTGTTGCCTACCACGGACCACCACCGCCGCTGCCCGGGAAAGGATCTGGACAGACGGAGGCGATGGACAAGATCTTCACAACTGGCAGTGGCTCAGACCTGTGGCCAGCCACTGCTCCCGACATGCCAAAAATTATATCTCTGGATGTGAAATGTGAGAAAAATCTCATGAAGGTCTATCTCGAGTTCGACAAGCCCTTCTACGGGATCGTCTTCAGCAAGGGCCACTTCAGCAACATCAATTGCATGTATCTGCCGGCGGGCCTGGGGAGGACCTCCGTGAACTTTGAGATTGGAATTCACGCGTGCGGCACATCCGGCAATACCGAGAACGGATTGTACGGTTATGGGGCTGAGTCGGGATCGGGAACCTACTTCGAGAACATCATAGTCATTCAGTACGATCCCCAGGTCCAGGAGGTGTGGGATCAGGCGCGGAAGTTGCGCTGCACCTGGCACGACCTCTACGAGAAATCGGTGACGTTCAGGCCCTTCCCCGTGGATATGTTGGACGTTGTCCGGGCGGATTTTGCTGGGGACAACGTCGGCTGCTGGATGCAGATCCAGGTGGGAAAGGGACCCTGGGCCTCCGAAGTCTCTGGCCTCGTCAAAATTGGACAGACCATGACCATGGTCCTCGCGATAAAGGACGATGAGTCCAAATTCGATATGCTCGTTAGAAATTGCATGGCTCACGACGGCAAACGCGCACCCATTCAATTAGTCGACCAGAAGGGCTGCATCACCAGACCCAAACTCATGTCCAGGTTCACGAAGATCAAGAATTTTGGGGCTAGTGCATCGGTTCTGTCGTACGCACACTTCCAGGCATTTAAATTCCCGGATTCGATGGAAGTGCACTTCCAGTGCACAATCCAGATATGCAGGTATCACTGCCCGGATCAGTGCTCTGAGGGTGGGGGAATTGAGGGTCCAGGATTCCTGGAGGGTCATCCTGACGTAGGCTATGGGCTGCCACCGCCCCTGCCTCTTGATGCGTATTTACAGGCGATCGGACCTGGCGGGCCTCGGGACGAGCGCAGGAGGAAGTCCAGAGACCTGGGGAAACCATCTCTTCAAAATATCGGAGTTAATAGGGTCATCCGAGTCGTATCCACTGGAGATTTGACATTCGCTATTGACGAGAGCAAGGAGGAACCCAGTCCGGACACCACTTTGGTCTTTCCAGTCCGGGAATCCGCTCCAGGGTCTACCATGATCTGCATGACCACTCCAGGATTCGCTTTCACTCTCATTGTCCTTCTCGCTGTTCTGCTAATCTCTTGTGTACTCTCTGCCTACCTCTGGATTCGGCTAAGGCCGTTCGCCAGGAACAAGGGATTGTCCGCTAGGTTCACGGCCCAACCCAAACAGCAGCAGACTAAAATGTGCTTTTACTCATAGCTTTGAGGGCTTCCCAACGGATTTTTCTTGTTACCGGGGACACTGGGGATGTGCGTATGAAATATTTTGTTCTTGGTTCTTGAATACGTGGATACAACGGTCTCTTTATTGTTGGAGTATTGACAAAACGCGGCGAAAATTGTTCTAATTCTTATGATAAATCTAGAAGATTCTAGATAATTCGTGAAAATTCCAGGAAAATTTGTGACATTTATTGATTTTTTTTAAAATACACAAAGAAGTTTGTGATTTCGTGGGAAAAATATTTGATCGGGGTTTTCTTCAAAAATATGAGAAATCCGACGATAAAAAAAAATAATAATAAGGGCATAGTATCCACGTAAAATAACGGATGTTTCACAGATGCGGCAACCTGTTTTTTTTTTTTTTTTTGGTAGATATTCAGTGTCTACCGTTTCTGGGTTTCGATGGATGGGTTTTCTAATCACTAGTCTGACGGTGCGCTCGGCGCACCTCTATGACATGGGAATAGCAAATGAGCGGGAAAAACTTTCGAGATATTTCGAGATGATGAGAAAAAAGAATGTTTTTATGATAATAAAAAATTGTTCTGCAGGTAAAGGTCGACGAAACAGGCATTGAATATTAAAAATAGTTGTATGATTAAAATATGAATACCATTGACACAGGACATTTTCGTAGGAACAATGGTTTATGTCGATGAGAAGATTCATTCTACCTCTTTTCGGTGGGAAAGCCTCCTCGATCGTGACGTACGTACCGGAGGCTAAACAATTTGTAAGTTGATGTGTGTCTCTAGATTATCAATGACATTGTACCATTGATATTCTCCAGACATGTGTGCACATAGGGGCATTGTGCAGATAACTGTCATATGATGGGGTCAGTGAGCCGATTCACATGATGACTACAATAAATAAGTCAATTCGATGTTGACAGTCGCGCGATGCATTTAGGATCAGTCCTAGCGATGTACTTGAATTTTAACAAATTATTTAAACAATGCCTACACCTCCTTCCTCTAAAATTTTCATTTTTTTTTATTGAAAATTATTAACGGAATTGACGAGGAAAAAATAGAACGTTTGAATTAAATAAAATAATGATAAAATGTACAAACGTTATAGCTGTTCACGTTAATCCCATCGATAATTAGACATAAATAATTTGAAAATGTAATTTTTGGTGAAGAGGGTGTAGGTCGTCTTGAAATCAGCGATTTAAGTGAAAAATGACGAAATAGATAATTTCTTGGGATGTTGTTTTCTCGACCGGAGCATCAGATAAATCCTCATCGAGGTGTATCGATGCGTGCCACTTTTCGGCAAGCACTTTTGAAATTATCCAGTTTCTCAGGCGGTCCTGGCCATAATGAAACCGTGCACTCAAAAAGATGGACCGCCTATAAAGAATCCGATCAATAAACCACATGTACACGTTTTTGTACCATGTAATTCCGGCAATACCCTCTTAGACGCTGAAAAATTGTGTACACGCGCGCGTGCGTGCACATAACACATTGCCAAGTTAAAATTCATGTACATTTATACACAACACAAGTACGCCTAATTTGCGTTATTAGCATACAAATTGCGGGATGAGCAGATAAATCGCTCCAAGCCTGACGGTGTGGCACCGTTATTCGGACATAAAAAAAAAAAAGAAACAGGCGGAAAGGTCTTCTCTGGGAACGGAGGCAACTCATTTGAATCATTCTTTAATGGCCACATTTTTCAGACGAAATCTGTGGGAAATCGGCAAATGATCCTCACCCCATTGACATTGTTTATTATTAAGATTCGCTCAATTGTAGAGGTATCCGTAATCTGCAGTTTTATCCATTAAGTTTCATGTTTTATATTGTTTATTTTATAGCAACTGTAATAAAGGAAAATTATTTATTGGCGATCTACTTGAAGCCAATCAAATCAAGTACAACGAGTCAAGTGATTCCCTATTTATTTTATTACTTGTTAAAAAAATTATGTTATCCGTTAATTGCTGAGATTTATTATAGAAAATTATGGAAAATTCGAGAGTTGCTCGATGGATTTGTACAACTCATAAATAATTATAATAAGATGGTATTATTATTACAATTAATATTGTTACTATCCTTGAATTTTTTTTGTTCGTTTAGGATATTGAAGAGGAATAAAACGAAATAAAATGAAATAAAACACAACTGATCAGAGGCTTGGTTTTTATTATATAATGTTGTCTATATACGATTGAATGATCATTACAGTAATCAATAATTCACAAGGAAGGGATTGATCCCACGTGAAGAAATAACAAAAGTACGGTATAATGGTTTCATTGGAATAAATGAATTCAAAGCACCGCAGTTGAGACTCGACTCCAAGTCCCGAACAATTGTAAAAATAATATATAAATATATAATGCACAGGATGAGGGAAGGGAGAAAATGTTCGAGCAGATGAGAATCTTTCTCCTGTAGTAGCACTTCCCAAAGCCATTAATTCTTAACTAGAATTAAAAATGAGAGAATCTCGAGGTGCAGATGATCTTATGGAAACATTCAGCCTCTAAAAACCTCCGATGAAAAACTCATTAGAAAACACTTAGAATACTTTGTACACCGTATTGCACATTGTCTCTGTGGATAAACTTTTTAATCCTAGGACAGTTCATCCTCTTTATTCTCCTCATTGAAAATCATTCAGGTATTTTGCTCGGTCATGGAACTAGTGATTCAGCACACGAGAATTTTTTCTCACCACTCACTTGGCACTTGCCTTCACATCCAACTTATACTTCGATAAACCGCCGAAGAGCTGTAATTTTACGATATTACCAAATATATTGAGTAGATTTTTAAAATGGCAATGGGTTTTCAGGGCGTATAAGAAAAATAAATAGATAAATAACTGAATAATTGAAGGAGAAAGAGAACAGAAGGGAATAGTTTCCACATAGAACCACACCATTAAATGTCCCATCAACATTTTTCACGTCATTTCACTGCTGTGAGGATCAACTGTCCTAGTGCATGGGCTAGTCTTCAACCGCGTTCGATGGAATTCCCCGGGCTGACTTGTGTCTTCTGGATCCTCTGCTCGCGCTGCGTACATCTGACTCGCAGCAAACCGTATGGCAACCAGCCCCGATTAGCAACCACCACCTGATTCTTCTGATTATCAGCTGCTTCACGTTGCACCTGGAGTCTATGCAGCATAGCGCCAGCAACTAGGGCAGATATCACCGCCGACAGAGCGACTATGATGAATAAAGCACTGAAACCTGGCATTGGCAGGCAAATTCCGTACACGACCTCCTCTCGTATTCTACCCTGAAACACGGTGACCGCTTCGGCATGGCTGTCTGGGCTGAATGCCAAGTCTGCCTCGGATATGACCTCGTAGATACCACTCACGCCAACGTCTGCTGAACGTGCCTTGCGATCTGATATTTTCAGGGAACGACGCTTTCGAGATGTACTCGACTTCAACGGATTTATTGTTGTATCACCGCCTTCCAGATTTCGCGGTCCGTGGGGAAACTCCTCCTCATCTCGGTAGGATGTCACTCGTGGGGGGTCCTATTGAAATTCATTAAATTATTATAAGTGAGAGAAATTATTATAGGGAGAGAAATTAAAATTGCAATTAACTACCAGATATTTACCAAAAATGGATGAGTAATTTTGAGTTCCTCTAGAACATTCTCCTTCTGAATATCAACAGTTGCACTGTCGGAATTGCGATTAGCCATTTGCGCTTGTGCTTTGGGTGCGGATTTCTCAACCCCGAGGAATTGACCGCCGATGGATGCCATCTCATCGCCATTCTGTATAATGTCGTCGTAAAGTGATGCGTCTTCCTCGTGAACAGTTGTTGTTTGAGTTGTCTGTGTGTAGAGCGGTCTAGCCGGATGATCCTTGCGGTCTTGAATATAATGACCGGGAGCTCCGCTGAGTTGACAGTGATCCGAGCAACCGTGTCGGCATATTTCAACCTGATAAACATATTCGTAATGTTAATCAGGTAATGACGTGACACAATATTTATCGGTTGGTATACCTCTGTTAGATTTTTTACACACCTTACACTTGATATGCACGCTAAGTGCGTCCGGGAACTTGAAGGCGTGGAAGAAAGCGTAAGTGATGACAGTCGCCCGATCGTCTGAGCCACGTGCTTTCAAGAATCGACTAATCATCTTTGGCCTCAGCACGCAACCGAGCTCATCGCTGAGCTGAATCGTGTGTCCACCTCCGTCCGATGCCACGCATGATTTCACACGCATATCGAACTCCCCTTAAAATCAACCAATCAACCATCAATTTCTTCTTCAATCCAAAACCATTAAAATCCACAAGAGCTTTTACACAAATCTTCAATAAAATTCTCCAATTAACTTCAACTTAATCTCACTCTTCTCACCTCTGTAATCATTAATTGCAACAACCAGAGTAAGAGTTGACCCAAGAGGTACGATCCCGGAAACTGGTGGTGCCCATGGGCCCTTGCCATGCTGAATTTCCATCCAGCAATCCACATTGTCACCTACCAAAAATAAAAATCTGAATTAACTACTGAAATTTACTAAATACAAAATCACTCCGAAGAGACTATTTTCTCCGCAGCATTGAGTTCCCCCATGAACAGTTGCTAACTGTATAAGTATCATTCATTACAAATTGTGCGGTTGACCGGTGTCATATTAAGAGACCATTGAAGAGATAGCCATCTTAATCCGCTCCTCAAATAAACGCGGATGAATTACCTCGGAAGTCAAGTTGAATAACGTCGAGATCGGCAATGACCATCGGAGGTTTCGATGCGGTTTTCTCGTAGTCATTGAACCACTCGCATCGCAATCTCTTGGCTTCATCCCAGACCTCCAGGAGGTCCTTGTCGTACTGCACGACCACTGTGTTCTCGTAGAATTGTCCATGCATATCAGGCTTTGTCCCGCACCTGTTAGACATCAATGATCCAGAAAAAAAAATGGGGAGAAGGGAAATGAGTGAAGACTTCAATTAAATAAATGGCAATATAATAATATATAGATTAATAATATATTATTAAGTAATATAATATAATAATATAATCTTGCGTAATAATAATACCTTGCGTAGGCAATTCGAAATGAGAAGAAGGCTTGCCCTGTTGATGGGGGGACGTAGACGCATCTCGGGTCGGCGTGTTGTCCCTTCGAGGATACGATGCCCTCGAACGGTTGGGAGAATGACAAATGTACGTCCATATGGTCCTTGCCGCACATCACTTCCAGTGATTGAATGGCAGGCATGCCCTCTGGCCTCTCCAACGGCCAGATGTCACCGCTACCAATGACGTACTCCATTCCAACCACCTGTTACAGGGAAAAAATCATTTCACGGATTTATTCGCATTACCTCCCTGGGATTTCCCTGTTCCAATAATTTTTTTATGATTTTCCGACATTTCCATAAGAAGTTTAATCACTGAGTAATTAAATACAGTAATTAAAGATGCTCCACCCTCTTTTAGCCCCAATTATCGATTTTTTGAGTTTTCTGAGAAATTGTTGATTTGGAATTTTATTATTGTTCAATTATTTTTGAAAAAGTTGCTGAATGATAAAATTATGATGATGAGGGAATAATTCCTCAACGCTTTAATGATCGGTTGACGAATTTGGGTGTTTAATTATCAGTGAAATATTTTTTAAGTCACAAATTGTGGTGATAGCACGACGAATTAAGTGGCCAAATGACCGCAGGCAGTTTTTCCACTTCACTTGTGAATTACAGCCCAATTAACAAAGTGCAGGCATATGAAACTATTAATCCAGGAATTAAGAGGTCGCGGCTGACATGAGTTGATGCCGACGAGGCGGAACGAGCCGTCTGATGAGCATACGATTGCACAGATTGCAATCGGCGACTACTCAAGTTGTCCGATTAATAGCATGGCGCCTGTAATTTGCCGGATCTCAGGCAGGCGACGAGATGACAAGGTAAAAAAGAAAATACTGTAGAAAAAAATTACGTAACCTGGAGGTGAATTTTTTTATTCACATCATCCGTACGTTAATTCTCCTGAATATCAACTGGTACTTCAGCTCAAGTCAATTCCCAGAAGGATCTCGGTGGAGCCGTGAAACTGACGTTTTTGTATCACCACTTCCTTATGAAGCGGTACGAGTTTTAGCGATATTGACCAATCCAAAACAAATGGATTGCACTTGCAACGATCCAGAATCTGTATTGGCTCTGAATTTCGAAAATTCAGGAAATTCCCCATTACACCAAAATCGAGCAAGCCTATTTATTCCCACCAAAAAATTCTTGTTTACAACGATAATATAAAATCGAAAGAGAAAAATGAATTATTTAACTCTATTATCTCAATTTTGGATATGAAAATACGTTTCAAAATTGAATACATCGTCAAGGATATTTTAACAAATACCAATTGGAAATTTGAATTTTTGACAATTAAAGTTGGAATTAATTACATCCTAAAATTGCAGAAGCAGCCCAGCACATGCCAGCCGTCCAAAAATAAACAATTTCTCGTTGGATAGGGCGATACGTTGGAATCGTCGAGGATGAGGGTTGAAGCTGGTGGATGAGATGGTGATGGAAAAATAGCGGTGTAAATTTGCACTGGGGGAATGTGGATTTGACTGGTCTGGATGTCAACCTGGTTACATCCTGTCACTATTCGAAAATGAGAGGGTCAAAAAGGTGCTGACGCGGGTGCTTCTCATTCCACGGACAAATCCGCGCAACCCTGTAACGGGAGAGGCGTCTTTACCGCTGCATTAACGGTCGGCGTTTTTCACACAAGTGAAAACAAGTTTTAGCAAGGCAAAAGACAACCCATGATGAGGAAGACTGATGAGGGGTAGAGGGGTACAATCCCACTGTTACATGACAACGTTTTCATTAGAAACGATTACAGGGTACCCTAAGCGCATGACCAAGACGCCAATCTCCAGTCTCGTCGGTCCAAATCTTTTTATCACTACACTTAATGTACATTAGCGGTCATTCAGGTCCAGTATTTTCACTCCTTTATTACCAATGCCATTACTCATAAGTAATTAGATTTGTATAAAGATAATATTATATGATAATTGAATGAAAACTTTTATTGGAAACGACACAAGTGGAATTCTACTAATTTTTATTCTAAAAATTCATGGAGGAATGTGATCATCAGGGAGGGTACTCTTTTTTTCATCCTCACATGTCAATTGAGCGGTTATTTTGACATGATTTAACTCTGGCATAATTACAGGTGCTGACAAGTGTCACGGAATTGATAACTACATTGATAACGTCCGTACGCGCATTATTTAGTGCGATTGCCCCTTTCTACTGAGTATACATCATGCAATCAACGGTACCTAGTGTAAGGAATAATAATCACTTGCAAGATGTTGTCTACAGCCCCATAATTTTCACTGAATGAGTATCGGATGATTCGATTTTAAAAATATATTATTTTGTCAGTAATTCGGATAATGAATTCTACGAATTCTTTTATGAAATTATTGGTCATTTCTTTGATTGTTTATTGAATATTCTGGGGATATTTGGTAGGAGGGGAAAATGAGAATTCCGTTTTTTCACTTGTCAACTGATTTATCTCCTGTCATTGGATATTTACCATGTAGATGATGACGATGCGTAGCAGCTTCCACACCCCTGGCATTCTAGTGGTCTCAGCCTCTCACGCTGAAACGCGTTAACCTGTCAACACGAAATTAAAATAATTTATTAAAATAATTTATTTACTAAAATAAGTCGATTAAGAATGTTCCCTCTTTTATCCGAAATAAGAACAATTTTAAAATTCCAAATTATCGACAAGATTGACGTGAAAAAATATGATGTTTATTTAATTAATCGATAAATTAAATTATAAATAATAAGTGAATTAAATAAATGATAAATAATCATTAATTAAATGTCATCTATATTATTTAATGACTCAGCAAGTGGTGCGGTAATTTTCCTGAGTTTTTTCTACTGTTTTCTGATTTTTTGTTAAAGAAAAAAAAAAGATGGAAAATTTTTATTTTCATTTTTATCGCTGACCCGAAAAGTCTCCAGACCAGTGCCTATACTGATCCGAATATGTATTGCACAGCTCATACATACCGGATACACATAAAAAATCATCGGTGCACGATAATGCACTCGCGGTAAAATTAATTGAGCGTTGAGTACGTACTCTGTCCCGCTCCACGTGCCAAAGGGGTATGTAGAATAAGAGAATTCATCTGCACTCCATTGTAATTATTTCCTCCCAATAGTAACACGAGACTCCAAGACGAACATTCAATTACAAATTATCCATCAATATTTGTGTACATAATTGTCAATTTCTCGAAAATTAAAAATTCAAAAAATATGGAGATATTGTATACGGAGAGAAATATTCAGTAAAAATTACGGAATTTTCAGTAAACTTACCGATTACGGAGTTGATTCGAAAAATTAAAGTGACGGTATCGTAATTTTTCACTGATGATTCAAATAAAAATTATGGAAAACCACAGAAAAATTCCATGACTTTAAATAAAAATTACGGAACAATTCCGTAAAATTTCCGACAACCACATTTCGCTCGAGAATTACGGAAAATACGCGTAATTTTTATTGAATATTTCTCTCTGTGTTTTCCCCGGGAATTACATCTTCAATATATCCCATTAATATTCCAAATATATCTTCAATGAAAGCCGTAACATATACCAGCTATCTATCCAGATATTATCAATAAATCTAGAGTTTCAACGTGGGAAAAAATTGAAATTACAAAAATTCGTGAGATTTTTTCCAGCACTCATTCGCATAAAATCAAGTTAAATAGGTGGAAGTGGTGGAAGGAAAGAATAAACCCGTAAAAAGTGCGTGGTCAATTAAAAACATTCATTGCTGCGTTAAGTTTTAATCTCCCTGGGATTCTCCCCAGGAATTTACGGAGAAAAGAGGATAAAATAAAAAAAAAAACACACAAGTGGAGGTGCGTAACTCGCACAATAGCGTCTACAGCTGAGAAATGCATTGATGTTCTCTCATGTTGCTTCCTGTCCTCTAGGTGCTCTTACTCATTGCACCGAGTCTCGTGGTCCGACCAGTGAATCGAGGTAGAAAGGCTTGGCCTTTAACGGCTGTCCACAACTTGTAATTAGGTGCCTCAGCCATTCGTAGACCGTGACTAGTTAGTCGTATTTTGCCGTAAGTCCTTCATTCATGATACGCTCCGCACTCTTTCATCAAACTTTTTTTCCATTATATCATATTGTGTCCACATTTTGAATGTGGAAAAATAACCGCCGAGAATTTCCCGCGAACTCATTGCAAAAAGTCATTATTATCAGGAAAAGTGTATTGATCTGTCTATAGATTGGATTTTATTCATGAAACCTAGCGCGTGAGATGCTGATTGATTTTTTTGGGGGATCCTTTGTTTTTATTTTTGTGTGATTGGCGGTATGTGGAGATATTTTAGGAAATATTTTAGGAAATATTTTAGGAAATATTATAGGAAATATTATAGGAAATATTTTAGGAGATATTTTAAGAGAGGTGTGCCGTTCGAAAAAGTGGGGATTTCCCGGATTTTCCACTTGTCCCCGATCGAGAGCGGAAAAGTATGAGAAAAGTATGAGATCTGGAGAGAGTCTTCTGCATTCACATCAGACAGACGACGATGTCCTTGTTAATAACGTTCGTCAATATAAAAATAATTTCTAAATATTTCAAATGACAAAATAAAATTATAACCGATCCCTCGAAGATGCTCCACACCACAGACCGAACAGCGACTTAAATTCGTCGAGATCCTGAGGCAGTACTTATTATGGTATTTCTTAACGATCCGAGAAAAAAAATAATCTAATTAAACTTGGCCAATCAAATATCAACAATCGACAACAGATAGGGGTATTGTTTAAAAAATAATTGAGGACGAGAATATTTTGATAGTATAACACTTCTGCGTAGTAAAGTATTTATATCGTAATCCTTTCGTTTTTAATATTTTTTAGAATATTTTGACCGGTAATATTATTATTGAATGCTATTTAAAGCGGTTGCCTCTAATAACATGGCAATTAAAGTATATACATACTACAGGACGAGCGAAAGTGACCGGGAAGTGGATGAGAATGAAAAAAAGCGTTGCCGATCTCGCGGATTAAAGTATCTTCCACTTTTCCAAAAGGAGAGGATAAAAATTCAAAAAGTCTTACAACACCCTCACCTTCAATTAAACTCATCATCAAATATTCTTCAATCACCCTTCATCCCTGAAAAATTATAATTCTTAAATTCCCCGTAAATCTCTCCCCCCACGAGCGTTCATTAGTCCTCATTAACACAGAATCTCAGAATCGGCAGATTTTTCCTGGAAACGATCAATGGCTTTTTTCTTTAAAAAAAAAAAACGAAGAAGCAAGAACTGTTATTCAAACAGAGGAATATTGAGTGATTACCAAGAAAAGTGGAGGAACTGGTGATGAAGCTGGAGGTTGAACACATGAAATCGGTAGTCGCTCTTTCGCATGTGTCACTGGTTGTCTCGTAAATAATCCACGAAGCGAAATGTTTACTCAAGAAATTCCAGATAGAGACGTTGATCATTGGGCCCATAATTCCGTTAATACTCTCCAGAGAGTATCCAAAAATTAAAACGTGGGGATCAGCGGTTAGTGGCCACTGGTGGAATAGAGGAAGAGGGTTTGAGATTGAAGGAGAACGGAATAAACGAGACGAGGCGACCCCAGACGAGGAGAGTGACCGTTATCGTGGTACTTATGAACAATTCAGACGTCTCACGACCGTCCTACATTCTTCAATTTCCACGGAATGCGACGGTAAAAATACAGGGAGAAAAAAAAATTGTGGGGAATGAGCATGAGAGAAGGCTTTGGGAAATTGTTTTGTGCGAAATGTATAATTGACGAGACTGTTAAAAAGCTTCCGGTTTAAAATTGTTCCAATTATCATTAACTCCCACCAGAGAAAAGAAAGTTTTTATTTTCAGGGGCTTACCACCAATTTCAGTACAAATCCATGAATTTGATAAAAGTGCAGAAATCGACACTAATATCACTTTCCTCGATGAATTTTCTTGTTGCAATTTTTTATTTCACTAGGTACTGAGTATTACCTAGTATTTATCAATTGACAATGATCAATTGACGAATAAATTTTTATTTCTGTTGAATTTATTTTTTATTGGAAATTCGTTACGCATTTTTGTGTGTTTTATTTTGTTTTCATTATCATTTTAATTTTAATTCTTCCATTTCTTATTTTCAGATGATTATATTAGTATAATAATAATAAAAATAATTGTTGAGTCATCTCTGGTAGCTAGACATGAAAAATGACGAATAATTAAGAATAATTAAGAGATGATATCGATGAAGATGTGGAATTGAATTGCCCGCGTTGTAAACTAGTACGCAACATTGCAGTATCGAGAGGCCGAATAAAAATGTAGGTTGAAGTCTTTATCCCCGATGATGCATTCAAACTACCTCCGGCGAAAGCACATCTGGAGAGCGTAATATTGACCCAAATCATGAACCATGAAATTCCACCTATTCCAATCAGCCTCGAACATTATCACCCTCGTATACTCGGTATCCCAAACTCTTTTCCAACTTTACGTCTTTCTCAGCATCATTCGTCGACCGCAACGATCTTCTTGACTGACCACATTCTCTCCCTACCCTCTTATAACACCGCCAGCCCAAAAGTAAGAGACGAATTTTTCATCCTTAGCTGTCGCGAAATCACGGAACACTCGCAACCAATAACACCAATACTCAGATCAAAAAACCGATTTTTTCATTAGAAAAAAAAAAAAATACTCGACATTAATACTCCGGAAATGAATTAACCCACATCATCCCCTAGTGGGCATAAGGGTTGTGATTAAAAAAATGATATCGCTTATCAGTGTACAGAAAGTGTAAACCCTAAGACCAGTGTCAACCCTATTTTTTCTACAGCTCTTATTTTTCTGGGTGACATATTCTGGTTTTGTGGACTGGAGGGAATATTTTCGGACAGTTAATAGATTGGATACGAAGGTGATTGACTCACCTGATGAGATTGGAGTGTGTGGAATGGCCACGTGTTATCTGGAGCTGAGAAGCTCCGCGTGCCGCATCCCGGCCACTGACGTTAGCTCTCTCTCTTTCCCCGGCTTGTTTTTACCGCACGAGTACGATAAGTACAATGAGTACAATGAGTACTTTATTATCACGTTATTCTGTCCAGATAATGAAGTCTTGTGGTAGCAATGGGGGATTGAAAAATTGATTGATTAAAAAAAAAAAATGATCACTTCACACTTGAGGGTGAACGGGGGGGTGATTGTCCTTTATATCATTGTAGCACTGGCACTTGACCACATGTGATAATCCACGAAGCCGGTGATAATCTGCCTACTTCGGGTTCTCCCGGTGCCTCTAACACGTCCTCCTCCACTTCCTACCTCGTACTCGTGTGCCACGGTGAAGCGACAGGTGCGCGATTCAGGGGGGCGAAGGGGGAGAGAACATGAGGACTCCAAGTGAAGTTGGGAAAATTGAGTGGGGGGCAATGGGGGAGGGGGCAGAGAGACCTGAAGAGATGGGGTATAGAGGCAGGATCTACACTAAGAGGGCAACGACACGACTATGTACTCACCCAGACGATTCGTCTCACTTGACATATATTTCTCCCGATTCTTCAATTTATGCTCACGGGGATTTCGCCGGAATTACCAATGCCTTGGGCCTTTTTTTCGGGTGGGGGGCGGCTCCCCCCGTTTCTCGGAATTTTGGCAATTGCCGAATGGATTGAATGAATTGAATGAATTGAATGGATCTATTTTGAAGATCAATCGATTATAATTGGAGTTTGAGAATTGTTGTCACGTGGGTTTACGAAATTTTTGAACATTCTTGATGGATCGATGTGTACGTTTTCTTTTCAGGTATCCAGTCAGGTGTGTAGGGTCGTGGGTATAAAGAACATGTTATTAGACATTATTTGGACGACTCATTCTGACTTAACGGTTGGATCACACCGCGTGCGCCCGACCGGTCAAAAACTCCAGGAGAAGAGTTCCTGTTGAGAATTATGATGCAAGTCACTGACAGCGGGGTGCCATTGTCTAGGGGATTCACGACTTCAAGGGAGATATTTTCTGATTGTTTATTCAACTCAAGATTCACCCGCGAGAATTCCTGACGGCTGCGTTAAAAATGGCAATTTCCCTAGAATCTCCAATAAAGCCAAGATATTGAAAATTCCAAGAAATATAATCCCAAGAAAACAAATCTAAACCGGGAAAATTGCAGCAACATCTGGAATTCCGTAGAATTTCCGAGTGCATTTCTCTGACGGAAAATGGCAAACATTTCTGCAAAATTTCCATTTATTTCCAACGCCATAAACATTCAGATCAAGGCGATATGATCAAGTGGGAGACTTGAGTTCATGGAATACGAATTCGAAGATATCTAACGAGGCATCAAGATAACAGTAAGAAAAGAAGAGATGGCAATGTCGTGACAACACGAGGAATGGCATAAGAAGTTGAAATGGAGAGAGCACAGCTCCAAGTGGAATGAAGAAAAGGGTGATGAGTAAAACTTGAAGGTGGGGAGTGGACAGACGGATTCATAGCGACACATAGGGCAGAGTTTAATCAGGTTCGACTAGTTAGTTTGCAGGTGCGACGTTGTGAGATGAAGAGAGAGGTAGTGCTTGCGCCTCCAGGAAATCTCCAGCCACAAGAAACAGCATCTCTAGGGCCAGTGACTGGAGATCGCACAATACTCCCCAGTCCCTACTCCTCAAACATTTTCTCCGGCTCTTTTTTTTTTCTTTTATTTATTCATCTTTTTTAGTTTTTTTTATTTTTCTCCAATCGTTTATTTACTCCTTCTCAAATCCCTCTTGTTACTCTGTCTTACGTTCTGGTGCGTGTCGTGCGGGATTTCTTTTTAGCTCATCCAATGCCTGTGTCCTTAAGACTTCTCATCCCAACGACATTCTATTACTGAGGCGTTCTCACAGTCGTTAAACGTTTTTAATTTCCAGGTTCTTGCTTCCAGCAACTCAAGTTGCTACGGTGCGTGTGAAAAATCCAGGGATTTCCGTATACTAACACTTTCCTGGAGATCTTCCAGCCAGCGATTGTCCACTGGAAGGAAAATTCTACCGAAGATGGAGAAAAAAATTTACCTCAAAGAAATTTATGGTATTCAGAGGAATTTTTTCATTCCTACCGGATTAAATTCCCCATTATTCACTATTCCCCGATCCGTAGAAATTTATTCTCAAATTCGTAGGCGTTACAATTTTTTTGACGAATTAAATATAATATATGTACTCTACGATTTAATGAGATGTGTGATACCAGCGTTTTTTGTCTGGAATTCTAAAATAAGCGAAAAATCCGAATTCATTGCATATAATAAAAATCCAAGAATTCCATGGAATTATTTTATGATTCTCAGCGTCGGAATTCTTTTTTCTTTATTTACTGATAACCGAATGGATTTCTCCAGGTATATCTCAACAGTTTATTATTGAGTCATCAAATATTCAATTGAAAATTGAAAATATGAAATTTTCCTGCGCGCGCAAACAGCTGCAGAGGCTATCACTGATAACACAGAAAAAATTAATCGAGGACCTGCTGATGGAAAATAATCCACTCTCTTCCTTATTGACGGAGCACATAATTGATCCCTCAATTAACGCCCAATGGATTACCACCAAATAAAATATTCACAAGTGCAATTCCCTCCTAACGACGAACAATCAATGCACTCCACGTAATGTAGTAATTACTGGGTCACTCCAGCTGACACCTGGTAGCCATTTGTTGTGTTTTGGTTGGGCTGTCAGTGTGGCAGGTAGACATTGACAGGAGGTTTCCAGAACAAGTTGGCATGTGTGAGGCATTCCAAAATTCCGTCCTTCAGATGTGCGTTGATAAAAACAATATGGCAATAAAAAGTGCGCGCACCGTGCAAAAAGTTTGAAAAATTTCCCAACGCACGCCATTGATACGCGATATAATTATCTCGATTATTTCTCCATCAATTAATTAAATATCATGACTAATTCCCTGTTTAATTCAACTATATAAATTTCCAAAGGTAAAAAATCAATTATCAAAAATAATTAAATTATGATTACTGTTATTATTATTATTATTATGAATATTATTATTATATTATTGGAATAGAAATTTGTTTAATCGCATGTATTTTTGTTTTTATTGTTATTTCTTGCTGTAATTATGAAATAAAAAATCATGGCAATTTCAGTGAGATTTTCTCGGTGCTGATAACGGTCCGAGGATAATCAGACTTGAATGAGTGGATGAATGTCCGACTGGCCGCGATCAATGGACTTTCTACTGTAAAGTTGGGCAATATCTCCAGTATAACATGCGCAGACCTGATCTCGGGTTCATTCGGATCACCCGGTGGACGATTCTCGTGCCTCTAATCATCTACGTGTGCTTTCTCTTCATAAAATACAACAACACGATGAGACTGAAGAGTCCGGTGAGGGAAAAAATTCAGGATCTCGTGGCAGAGGTGGATTCAGCGGTGAAATCAAGGAGTGAGGATTCGTCACGCAGAAATGGTGACGCCAATGCCCAGATCATCCGGGAGATCGAGGAGAGGGAGAACAGGGAAAATCCCCGGCTCCTCCTCGAGGATGTTTTCAGAAGAGCCGACACCGATGAGAATCTTGAATTGAGTATTCAGGAGTTGTCCAAGTGGATTCATGCCAAGATCATTGACCACATAAATCGGGCAATGCGGGATAATGTTGGATTGTTCACTGCCATCGACAGTCAGCCCAGAAATGGTGAGGAAAATACAGGGATAAATGTTGAATTGAACTGAATTATTTATTTGATTGCAGGTGAAGTCTCGTGGGAGGAATATCACGCCTACTTCCTTCGATCCCACGGATTTTCCGAAAAGTATATCGTATCCCATGACAAGAAACATTCGCAACTACCTAGATCTATGAAAGAAAGTATTATGAGGGACAGAGCAAGGTGGATTGAAGCAGCGAGAAATGATCCTGAAAAATTAGCACTCGACGAATTTCTCGCATTCACTCACCCTGAGAGCAGTCATCGTGCTCTACTGCAGATGGTTGAGGATTTGTTTGAGAAGTTTGGTGAGTTAATTAGACTCTCTCTTGTCATCAGCCCCTTAATAGTGTCCAGTAATGGGGTGCGGTTAATTAGATCGGGATGGTGACGAGCAACTGACGGAGAACGAATTCGCTGATTTACCGTCGGACGGAATGGGATTAGACTTTCATGAGGAGCAAAATCCCAAGCCTGTGGGTGGAAGTGAGGACAGGAGACAGGAATTTCGGCATCTCATTGATAAAAACAGAGATGGAAAGGCTGACAGGACTGAGCTATTGGTAATAAATTCATTTGAATTTCGTAATTATCCCTGTTTTTGTTGTTCTTTCATTTTCCGCCCTGCAAAGAAGAACTTCTTGTTATTTTCCCAGCACCCTCCATCCTGGAATAGACTTGAAAACCAATTGATTAATATTCTATTCCTCTCTCATCTCTCAACAACTGAATTAAATTCCTTTTTCATGGATAAGTGATCAATTAGCTCTTCGGATGGTACACAATCCTCTCGGGGCATTGAAACGCCATTTTCCTCCATTAACGAACTATGCATTACATTAATTCCGATATCGTGCATCAAGTCTCATGAATATCCATCGTATCGATGGGCATAATGTTCTGATAATCCCCAGAGCGAGTGAATATACTCATCTCTCCACCTGACGTTCTCTCATTTTTTTTCCAGATGTACATCGATCCGAGGAATCCAAGACACGCCATTCAAGAGGCGCAACATTTAATCGAGGTATCGGATATAAATCACGACAAGACCCTGAGTTTGTCTGAGGTGCTGAGTAAAATGGATCTGTTCCTCGACAGTAAAATGATTGACACTGAAAAGAGTTTTCACGATGAATTCCGATGAGACGTCATCAAATAGAACAAGTAACACTGCAATCTCAATTTTTTTTTGTGGATTTTCCGTGAAATAGGAAAATGTCTGTGATAGTTTCTACTCGACTCAACTAGATGATTGATTTGCCTTTGAAACGAATGTATTAATGTTAATCGATGGTAAAAACTGTATCTACATCTGCCCATTGATGAATGCTCCTACTCAACAGTAGACCATCGAAAGGGATTGATTGACAACGCAATAAATGTTTACATACTTTATTTACAGTCCGAGGAAATCATTGACGCCTATAAAATTAAGAAACCTGAGGTTTATGAAAAATCCCACTGCAATTTCACGTGTACCGTGTGTATTTCCCCACAGAATAACCTCATCGGGAAATCGTCATTTTTATTTCGCCATACGACTAATTTAGGACCGTTCTACGACTGTCAGGTGACGTCATATTTTTATTATTATTCTTTGAACATCTCTATTTATTTGACACTTGACAGTGAGGACAGTTCGCACATAGGAAAATGCATTTTTTTTTACCAAGATTTTTCATGCGTACAATTATATCCTAAAATGGCATCGATCGACGATGGTCATTTTAATTTCCACCTGAAAAAATACACTGAATACGATCAATATCTAGGCATTTAATCACATGAATTTATCAATAATCTCCCACGATATTTTCACAATTATGTTAAAATCTTTAAGTAATCACATGAAAATATGCCTCGTACAATTAGAATAAATAGGCGTACAAATTTCCAGCGTCTTGTAGAAGAAATCACAACGAAAGCTCGAACTACTCGTTTCAAAACACAAGGATAAATTTATCCTTCGGGGTTTATTTATTCTCCGTCATTGTACTTCACTTCACCCAGAGGTGCCTCATTACCTCGTCAGTCGGTACGGGTCTAGGAGGCATTACCCAACCGATCAAATTCCCTCTTCTCGTTACAAATGAATCACACTGTGACAAAAGGTTCCATGGTTTCTTTCCGCGGGATATTCTCGGCTTTCGAATAACGTAAAAAGTATCGCTCAGGGATTTTTGTTCTGTGGAATAAAAAATTTGAGGGATAAACGCATTTTCGTGGGAATGAGGAAGAAAATTCCATTGAACTTCCGCTTCTGCTGCTCCGGGATAATACAAATTTGAAGTAAAATCCACTTACCATTTTTATTTCAACAGTTTCTTCGGTGAATTTTATAGGATGATTTTGCCATTATGTTTAGAGAAATGGCTTTTCGATTGCCCTCGTTCTCTTTTCCAGTTGGCTGGCGCCAATGAGTCATTATAAAAATTACTTTACTTATTCGATGAATGCTATGAATGCACAAGACGATGCTTTCCAGGGTGTTCTTGAATGATGGCTCTATTCTTATCTGCGATGGTACGGTTTAATGCTCGAAATATTCTATCAGTCCTTTCTGGGCACCTCATGTTTCCTTCGAATTGATGAGCCTGTCTCCATGAATGATGATTTTTTTATTCTCAGTTATTCTTGTTCGTATGCATTGAGGTAATTGGTCAGTAAACTGGTCTCTCTTTGGCGATGTGATCACGCCAAAACCACCGAGGTCAAACCGTTGTTCTGAAAAATTGTCAATTTATTGTACCGAGATCATTACCATTGCTGCGATCTATATCGCTTCTGCATTACTGAATTCATTCAATTAATTTAATGATGAGATCATTTATTCCTGGAAAACATGTACCTTTATGTGATGTTTCATTATTCGTTACTGATGTGGGAATTTGTTTTGCGGAATTTTCTGGGAATTTCATTGAATCTGTTGATTAAGTGCTTTCATGCGTTTATTACAGGGAATATTATTCAATGAGATGCATAATATTCGACGAAGAAACGTCAGTGGCAGATATTTTAATTCTACATAATTCTTTCGCATCCATTAAAAACGTAGAAGACATCCTCTCGGACTATTGCACTCACTCAGCGGGTTGATCGGGGGGTGGGGTGTCTCTACCACGACAGCAAAATCGTAACCATCCGCTGGGTCTCAATTCCCTGGGTTCCATTTCAACCACTGCACAAGGAATAAAATTGTTTCAATGACTATCGTGTCGTATTTCTCGTACTTCTCCGATTTTTATTCATTTAAATATCATTTGAGGCACACGCAACAGAATTGAGAAGAAAAAGTTTCAATTTTCAGGAAAAATCGGAAACTCAATCTCTTCAGGGGGCTATATCCCCTTTTGGACAGCATTTTTGGTATTATTTTTTTTTTTCGGTATGAGTTTTCGGACTGATGAATTATTGAGAAGTTATTAAATATTGAGAGTTATTAAACAATTATAAAATACGGATACGATATATTTTTTCGCGTTAATCCGTTTAATAATTCGTCGTAAAACAAACCTCATCAATTTAAGAATAATAAATTCATTAATTCTCGAGAATTTTCCACTCAATGATTTCTAGAACTGTGAATCCCTCAGAGTAAAGACTTTTTTCCTCTTTTCTCTGATCTGAAATTTGCAGACTCTCCTTCTACTCGAAGGAATCGAAGCCTGAGCAAAGAGTGCTTGTTCTACTAGAATGAATTTCAGTAGAAATTTTTCGAACATGTCGTACTTTATATTGATTTTGCCAATTGAACTTCGCTGCTCGAGAGGAATTCGTCTTCGATTGCGAGCAAAGTTTTCAATTTGAGAGAGACTTCTATTCATCACTGTTTCAGATATAAATGGTCTCGATACCTGATGCGATCCGTTGCGGCTGACAGGCGCTGAATGTCGACTGTCGACGTGAATGTCGTTCAGCAGCTCTCAAAGACACGTACAGGGACATCGTTTTATTGAGTGCGAGTCTCACCTGAAGTCAGATAATGAAAATCAATCATGATAAATATCAAATAGATTAGTTCCACGCAGCAATTATATCAATTGCATTTCTATCACTGAACTGAAATCACATAAAATCAATTCTGAAATCGTGTTAAATCAGGAATCATTATTCCACGATATCTGACAACGAATTTTCTAACTCAAACGACAATTATTCCCTGTAAATGTCAGTAAATCGATTCTCTAATTAACAGATATAAAAAAAAATGGGATAAATGAGGGACTTGCGAAAAATTGGGGCGCAACGTTGACCGCGATCCAATAGTCAATGCCCGCATGACTCCTAGAGGTTCTCTTCAAGTTTGTGAATATTCTCGTGAATATTCTCATGGCACAATTATCAGAGGAATAACAATGGAGTCCATTGTTTGCTCGCTGGATTATTCTCGTTGATTTTTCTTCCCCCAATTATAATTCATGTACCGGAGGAAAAACATACCTCGCCGTTGAGAAAGCAGTACAGGATGGCGATGAAAACCCCCTGGAATGATGTCAGGAAATGCGTGGTGTACGACCAGAGGGCGAACCACATGGTCTGCTCCAGTGGTACCCCAGCCATTGATATCAAATTTGTGATACCGAGGAGTGGTAGCAGTACCACAGCAGCTCTCACTGCTTTCCTGAGGGCATAATTGATTTTTTCTCTCATTTACCCGCATTCCTAGGACATCTAATGACTCAGAGGAGTCTCTAACATTCATTAATATTTTCTTTTCAACATTGAAAACTTCAAGAACACAACACTCGATTTTTTTATTTCACTACGACTACCGGAATCTCGTAATTTTTTCAAATTATTTCAACAAGATAATGAAAATTAATTACCGCACTTGCTCAGTCTCGCTGGTGTGACTCTGTCGTAACTTGACGACCAGCACTCGAACGATATTCATCAGGAACAAGAAATTAAGCTAGAAATCAAAGAATTAATCGCTTGAAAAATATCACCCGCGACAAATCAATAGATTTTAATTTTTCAGCGCACATCATTTGACTCGGATATTTCCTATAGAGATTCCTCCACGTTTTCTCCTCGAGGTTTTCAATGGGCGTAGTGAAAATGTCGTGAGAAAACTTGAAAAATTTATGTCGGAGAATTTCTATGTAAAATACATAGCCCACAGAAGTTAAATAGAATGCGCGTCGTTTCTAGATGATTTCTCGAGAAAATATAGTGCAGGTTTGAATAAATTTACCAAAATAACTGCCATCCTTGGTCCCTCGAGTATCCAAAAGTACACAGAGAGATTGTACCCCCACCAGCACCTGAAAATCTCCAACAATTAGCGACTCAATTAAAACCCCACAATTTTTCATTGCACTTACTTGAACGAATGGTAATAGAATGCGGTCACAATAGCCCATGCGAATGTCATCACAGCTGGAAAACCCCATCCAACTAATCGATACATACGATAGTACGAAGTTTCGTGGAATACAGTCACTAGAAGATGTCCCAGGAGATGTCCATTGTGTAAGCAGTAGTTTGAGGATAAAATTCGAGAGGCATTCAATGTACTCGAATAGAATGAGATCTCCCCTCCACAAGTAAATCGTCAAATTATTCCCCGCTCTACAATTAATCTCAACAAATTAGAAAAAAACTGAAAAAAAAACTGAAAATATCCACAACTTGAATTTATCAAAAGCTCAGTCACCAATTCGAACTGCATTTAAATATATTTTTATAACGATAGATTCCGGTGAGAGAATTGTAATTTGAATAGAAAATTCATCAGTTTATCGAATGGAGTGAAAATTTTAGGGAGAGGAGCATCATCTTATCCGAGATACAAGTGGAATTCATCATCGGAATATGAAACTAGACCGAGAGAGAGAAATTCTTTTGATCCTCACCACTTGGTAAAATTCATAAAGTCGGTGAGATATTTTCCGGGAGATTAATCGCGACGCAAAGGCGGCGAAATAGAGGGAAATACTCACCAGTTACCATGTTATGGAGAAAAAATCCTTCTATGAACATCCACATGAACATAGCAGTCCTGGCGTACTCAAGGAGCACATAGCTCGCTTCACATAGAACAGGCTGGAAAGAGCATTATGAAATTTAATGGTACGAGTGTGTACCTGCTTGACATTTCCATTCCCCAGAAAACTCACCGTATTATTTATACCCTGTTCAGACCCAAACACATCAGCTTTTACAAATGCCTGATCGATGTACAGAGTCAGGCGTATTACTACCTGGATAACCATCGCCACGAACAGATTCTTGTGGATACGAGTCCGAGTGTTTCTCAACGATCTGTGTAAATTAGTGATCCAACAATAAATCCATCGAATACCACCGGCATTCCGTGGAAACTCACCGAAATCGGCAAAAAATCGCTAATGAAATGAGAAGTGCTGCCAACGAGATGCTCAGTCCAACGAATTCCAGAGTGCGCGTCTTCTCGGCGATCGCTAGTTTCACCTGTAACCAATTTTCAGAATTTATTTTAATACTGGTTGACAGTCGTGATAATGCAGTGGAAAAAATTACGAGGCAAAAATGAACTTGACAGAAGTGAAAAATCAGAAGGATTGGACTGTTGCGGTGGAATGCTGGACCAAAAGTTTTAACGACACAAAACAATCACGACACTCTAGGTATCGGACTTGCTTATGGATTCCTTGAATTGGGTCGCTTGCTGTTGACGGGCGATTTCACTGTTTTCAGCTGCAGTGTCTATAGACATTGTCGAGCTCAATGAAAGGGGAGGATGGAGAATTCTTTTGAGTGGGCTTCAGTTTTTACCGCAGTTTATCCGCTAGGTTCCGCCATAAAATTTAACGAATTTTTCAAAATATTGACGAGTGTCCTCTAGACATTAGAGGGCAGGAGAGACATTATTTACAGCAATTTTAGGAAAATGTCTGAACAGTCGAAAGTTTGTTGATGAAAAAATGAAAAATGAAAAATGAAATTTTCATGAAATTTATCGGTAGTTGAATTTCGTAGGGGAATTACTCTCTGTTAATTTCATTAATGTCTTTTTGTGTTCTTTTTTTTTGAAAGGATGTGATACAATCCTAGCTTTCCGGACCTGGGCAGCTGCCTTGTCTCCAGTATGAAGTTTTCGAAGAAGCAAACGCATTTCCGGTGAGTAACAGAGGGTGTAGTTAGTCCAGCCATTAGGAAAATCTGGCTCTTCCGGAGCTCCACTGCGTCCTCCCCATTTTCCTTCTTCACTGCATCGTCTTTCCGCAAATTCTATAATTAAAAAGAAAACCCGAGTTGGTGTGGCCGGAAATATTGCAGACATATTCCCAGCGGAACAAAAACAAAGTAGTATATTTTTTGACGCAACAATCGCTTAATTAACCCGAAAAAAATACTGCCGCCGGGGTAATTGTCTTTATTGTTAGCAGTAAATATCTCCGTGATCAACCGATTCCACTCGAAATTCCCCCGGAACCTGTCCCTGGAATTTACATCTATAATCGCTCTTCTGCGTGCACTGCATAAATAGTTTCCCCAGCGAATTCAGCACTGAAACTTCTGGGAATGTGGGTTCTATAAAATAGTGCAGTCGTTCCGCTGCGATCACGACAGACTTCAACTGCATCTTGACACAATGGAAGTGTTCCATTCTTATCTCAACGCCGATATTACCATCGCGTCATTAGAAATTCATGATCCTCAACTCCTGAATCATTGAATTCCCTGAGCTTTTCCACAGCGCAAAATCTTTTTGGCCTAGTTGGAGTCCTCGGAGTTCATTTATTTATTTTGCAAAAATTACAGAGTTAATGGACAATTATAAACTCCCTGAACATAACGTGGTATTAAGGATGTTATATCCCCTTTCGGCCGAAATTCACGATTTTTTTTATTTATCGAATTGTTGATTAGATCGACAAAATTTACCGTTTTTGTATTTTGTTCGTTATAATTTCCCAGTTTTTTTTTCTCAAGTTTTATGAATTATTCTAAAGTTTAGAAAAATTATTGCACGATTGTAACAGAGAGTCTAGAGTAATTTATTGATAATAACAATAACATAATTGAATAATGTTTTTATTAATTGAATTTGTAACTATGAGTGGAAGAATTTGTTTAAGTTCTCGCGATAAGCTTGTAAAAAATTTCCATTTCCATTTCGTCAGCAATAATTTATAAAAATTGATGAGTATTGAATAATTATAGGACCGGAAGATCCGGTATATTTTTGAACGTCAATCTGATCCAGGATTTTCTGGAATTTTAAAAGAAAAAGGAAAACGGGACGATGCAAGATCCTGCTTAACTGGGGGAGTAAATTGCATCGTGAAACAATTTCCCTGGGATAATTATCACCGCGACCCTAGATTAGGGTGCACCCTTGGAGAAGACGTACGATTCGGCGAATATTCGTTAAATTATGGGTCACGTGGATGTGCATTGCACTCGTTCCATGGAGTGGGCATCGTGCACTATCGAACAATCGAAGCTCACTTTCTCGAAATAGGTCGAGTGCCTCAGGTAACCGGAATACGGGGCATTCTTCAATGGACACTCGGTGCATTCGGTTACTTGTTCATTGTCACCATGGTCAAAGGTAAGAGGGAGTTTTTTTAATTCGCGTCTTGCATTGTTTCAAGTGCAGGTAATTACACAAAGGGGGCAAGTCGATTCCCCCGAGCTAAATTAAATTCTCATCTCCTAATTTCCCCGATAATAGTTAATTCCTCGATTTTCCGAATACTTGAATTTTCAATTCATCGATACAATTGGGAAAAATCAGGGAAAATCTTGATATTGCTGAAAAAATTGTCGGGTCCCAGGTTTTCGTGGTCTTTTCATTAATTTTTCAGGCGCGAGTGGTTCAGGGAAGGTCATGTCAATCGGAGGCAATTTTACAGAACTTGAAAATTTAACGGGCAATTTTCGGTGGAAAAATGAGGATGAGCCGAGAGGTTGAGACGAGGAGGAATGGACTGTGTGCAAAACGAGAGAGTGTTCTCCAAGTGTTCTCCCTTTGTTTGGTCTTCTCCGAGTGTCCTGTATATTCACCTCGTTTTCTTTTCCACCTCCTCCACCCAGTGGACAACTTCCAACGGTACGAGCTAATGATTCGGATTGTAATCCTCTGGAGAATGAAATGATAGGTTGCGCAAAAAAATTCAAATGCGAGTTTTCGGTGACTTTCAATGCAGTTTCGAATTCGGGAATTCCCGAGGACTTACTAGAAACTAGAGACTGTTGTCACATCGTAGAATGGTTCTACTTTAAATTCACCGAATTGTTCTGCCGAGACACGAGATGCCTCCGACTTTTATAAATAAACCTCTTAAGACGGAATTTTTATAATTTGTCTTCTATTTTCAAAAAAGTATCAGGAGAGCATGAACATGGAAGAGATATTCACTGAAATGTGAAAATTCGAAATTTTTGAAAAAGTATCAGGGGAACATGAAAATCAAGGAGGTATTCACGGAAATTTGAAAATTCAAAATTTTTGAAAAAGTATCAGGGGAACATGAAAATCGAGGAGGTATTCACGGAAATTTGAAAATTCAAAATTTTTTAAAAAGTATCAGGGAAACATGAAAATCGAGGAGGTATTCACAGAAATTTTAAAATTCGACATTTTTGAAAAAGTATCAGGGGAGCATGACAATTGAGGAAGTATTCACTGAAATTGAAAAATTTGAAATTTTCAAAAAAGTATCAGGGGAACATGAAAATAAAGGAGGTATTGACTGAAATTTGAAAATTCAAAGTTTTCAAAATAGTATCAGGGGACCATGAAAATAAAGGAGGTATTCACTGAAATGTGAAAATTCAAAATTTTCAAAAAAATATCAGAGGAGCATGAAAATCAAAGAGAGTTACGAAATTCATTATTATAGCGAATTCAATGCACAATATTTTGTTCAGTCATATTTCAAATGGAAATGGAAACTCTCGGCCACTCTGGCCATTTCCGGCAGAAAGTGATTCGAATTGTAAATCCAATTATAAAGAATCTGCGATTGGATATGGAGCGAAAATCCATGTTCTCACGCTATCGGCGATATTCATATCGACAATTTTCATGTTCAGCGTTGATTACACTTCTTCATTAATCCAACTGTTGGATTTTGCTCTGATCAATCTATTTGCAGAATGTTTTTTTACGGGAGTATTTCTGCGAAATGCGTATTTATCCGGAATGCATTTCCGGTTACCAAAATTCTCGGAAAATTGAAAATTCTCCTGCAAATTCATCCGTCAAACTTGGAATTTCCCTTAACCCTTGAAAATTATCAGATTCGAGATTTTAACTAAATATTGATATCGATATCTTCTCATTTTTTTAAGTTTTTTCAAAATTCTAGGAAACTAAAAAAAAATTCTCAACACTAGAAAATTTACAGGTCGTCCAATGGAATAATCATTTTTTAAATATTCGATTTTAATCACAGGGGAACATGAAAATCGAGGTGGTATTCACTGAAATTTGAAAATTCGAACTTTTCAAAAAAGTATCAGGAGAACATGAAAATCAAGGAGGTGTTCACTGAAATTGAAATATTCGAAATTTTCAAAAAAATATCAGGAGAACATGAAAATCAAGGAGGTGTTGACTGAAATTGAAAAATTCAAAATTTTCAAAAAAATATCAGGGAAAATTCAATCCACTCCGCAATGGCTCGGAAATGAAAAAAAAAATATATGAAAAACGAGAAGATATCGGCAAGAACTGGTTAATTCACAATAAAATCCCGATAAGTGCAGACGATTAATATTCCGAGGCGTTCAAAGAACACTGAGAGGGAAGTTCTGTCGATGCAATAAGTCGAAGCCAACGAAAGTTATCTTTTCATGAATTTTTTCCATCGTTTTGGAGAAATCACCAGGAACTATTCACCTGCACGAGCGAATGAAAATCGTACGGCATGACTAGATCAGAATACAGTGTGACAATTTTCGTCCCCGAGGATCTCCCGTTGCGATAGAAAAAATCAGCATGTGCCGGGGGAGGTGATTTTTTTTTACGCGGCGAACCGCGGGTATTGGAATTTGACGAGCGGCCGAGGGACCGATTTTTTTTTGGGCTTTTGCCCGGAATGTGTGATCAATACCTAACTACATTTTCCACGTGTTTTTCATTGGAGCAATTCCAAAATGAGAATTTCATTATTTTTTTTTTGACCTGATCTGCGATGAGAAAACGTACACCAGGAATTAGGTCATTGAAAATAATCCCTTTGCCGAGAGTTTTTGCAAACCAGTTTTCACATCATCATTAATGCATCCTCATTCTATTAGAGCAATTGGACGAAATGCACCCACCTCGTGACGGAATCATTTCATCTCACTTTTCGATTCAATTAAACTCAATCTGATTCAATGAAATTTATCCACTTGGGGCTATCAACACCTCACAATTTTGCGATTCATAATTGTGCGGAAAAAAACGAGTCGTTTGATTACCCAGTATTTTTTTTTATAAAGAGGAATAATTAGGGAGACTTACCATCGACGACGAATGTTGGTGGACACCTTTGGAGACTAGTGGTGGATGTTTTGACTGGTGCCCAGCAGAGGAATCCGTCCCAGATGTACTCGCACCAGATTTCTGCAAGTCACAAAATATCAATAAATTTCATTCAGAGTGCCAGAATAAAAAAATTTTTAACTTACCTCCATCAGGCACAACGAAATCCTGATACTTGAGGTTGCAGCCTGTCTCTGTATTGTTGTGTCGTCCTCTGCTGGCCTCTGAATTGTTGTTGGAACTCACAAGATCGCCCATCATCGATTCTTCACCCCTCCCCCACTCGAATTACTCCACTCTCAGTACTTTAACATTTTTTTTATTCTATTTTTCGAGTTCCCAGGCACTCTCGAGGAGTTCCACCACAATCTCGTCCTCTGACGGGGCGAACTTTTTGCAAGAAACCTTAAGAGCGTTATGTGGTGCTATCAGGGAATAACTTCCTTTATAACAACTCAAGTCCGTTAATTCCCTCAAGATGTCCTAGTGCAACTTGTCTCTCTTCAGCTTTAGCAGCTGATGCACGATGGGAAGCCTCTGATCGTCTCTTCGGGTCTGGCATGCCTCAAGCATTTGTCCTGCATCTGAAGGAAAATTATTCTCGTCAATTTTCTATTCAGAAATATTCAGGGAAATTTGAGAAATTTTTCTATTCATAAACGTCCCGAGTGGAAATTTCACTCGGGTCTGGATCAAGTTCGGATCAAGTCAGACTTGATATTCGATTAATTAATGCTGTAAAAATCGAATTATTTTTGCAGACATCATTTGCCATATCAGAACCTAATCAGTACCTAAATCGAACTCATAAAACCTCAGGTTCAAATCACAATATTAATTTCTTCTGCATTTAACGCGCAACGTCTGGAATGTTCTCCGTGTGACAAATCAAGATAAATATCGCTTGATTCTTATTTCTCAGGAAATTTCGGGATAACGTAAATATTCTATTATAATTCTAGCACCTTCGATTAAGGTATATAAAGCCGCAGGATCTCCACCGAATTGGAGGAATCAGGACTTTTCCTGGAGAATTCTACCCGAATAGTTCTCCAGCCCTTGAAGAAAAGCCTTTTATTTGCAATATGTGAGCCAATGTCTATCCTTATTTGTGGTTTCTCCAGTAATAGGATTCTCAGACAGGGGTTGAATGGTGCATGGAATCCCTGTGTTACAGGATGTTAAATGGGAGTGGCAGGAGGTTGGCTCGAGGGGTTGAAAACAAGAAAGGAATGATGTACATGGCTTGTCAGGGCTCTCCATACTGTCAAGTTGAATATATTATCGTACAGTATTCTCTGGAGACTACTTCACAACTCCGCTGAAGTGATATATCTCAATAGATATAAAAAAATTGAATTATCTGGGGATAAATCTCGAGTCGAAGAGATTTTAATAACACTAAATTCCCGGGGTCTCCACTTTAAACTCTCTGGGTCGGTTAAGTTTGCATTGATTGCTTCCGGTTGAAGAAAATTTCAACCTCTTTGGGAGGAGTAATAAAGTGCAACGAAATATAACAGAACAGTGGAAAATCACGAGTGGGGTGAAATGAATATGTACAGAGTAATTCTGAATCGTTGCGATATGATTCAGTGGGGAAATTAGCACATCAAGTGATCGAAAGTTTCGACAGTCTGAGTAGGTCAGATGAGATAAGTTTCCAGGGGTTCAAGTGTTGTGATAAATGTTATTACTAATAACATCATCATTGCCGTTCATCAGGGGATTGTTCGGAAATACTTCGCTCTAGTGGAACAGCCGCTGGGTGAAACTCATTTCCAGGAGATGATTTTTTTTGTTTTTTTATTTTCTCTATTTTTCTCGGTGAAAAAAATGCTAGGTTTCACTTCACTTGATTCCGGGGGTTTCAGTTGAATGGAACTCTTGTGGAATTCGTCTGAATATAAAATTGTGGAAGAATTGCTGACATGGAGAAGTTTGGAGAGATTCGTTCGGGCTCACACGGAAATTATTCTCAAGCATCGATAATTAGTTGGCAATTTTACTGTTATGGAGATACGCATTAATTATTGAATTAATAATCAAAATATAAAAATTGAGGGTATTATGCAGGACTGTCGACCAAAGTTCAAATTTTTCCAGTTCTCTGGCAATAATCGATGGGATTGACCTAAAAAAATATGAGGTTTTTGCATTTTTAAATTATTTATTAATAGCTAACGATGTTTCGAGGTTGTACACCTTGTCCTCTTCATACTGAACGGTTTTATAAAACTTTTTAACAGTCCAGAAAACAACATTATAATTTTTAACGTTATTCATCGCACCGACAATTTGCCAGAAAAATAAAAAATCGGGAATTTGTTTAAAAAAGTGTGAAAAATCCTTAAAACCTCCGGATTTATCTCCTAAGACCTTTTATTCCCAACGGAAGATAAATAAATTCCATAAATATCGAATATGGCCGTCAATATAAGCTGCACTATCTTTTCAAGTACATAACCGAGTTCTCGATGCTCAATTGCCATTCCTGCACGTGGGCTTGACTATTTATACCCGAAAAAAAAAATATATAAAACTGGAGTTCAGCGGATGTACAGACGAGATGAGAAGGCCAACGTCTGGCCGCATCGTCTCTGCATCCCTAGCTGGCGTGCAAGTGGTAGGTTTTTCTCTTTGAATTCCTCCATCAAAGAATGATGAATCATAAAAGATAGAGTTTTCAACTCCTCGAATGTATGAGTTGTATCAGTTTCTGAGTGACTAGATATTTCCACAATTCGAGTTACTACGAGTGGCCGTGTCATCTCAAAGAGCCACTCGTATCACAAATGGAAAATGTACGAAATGGAATGTTCAATATGAGTGATATTGGAAACTTGCTGGGACAATATTAACGTACTTTGGGCTCTATGAAAATATAATGATGCATTTTCCTGAGTACAAAGGACTAGGGAACGTTTGTGCAATGTCCCTCTAACTCCATTGATCAATCGATCAATTGGTTAACCAGTAGATCTTGACGCTGAGTCTGAATTTTAATGAGCGATTCGAGATCATTTTCCTTCGTGATAATAAAATATCCTGCAAACTGTTTCAATGCTTTTAACAAACAAATAAAATACATTTACAGTGTCTTCTGCCGTTTAGCATGGGAATGAGGTACTAGTAGCTAATCAAGTATTTCAGAATATTCTAGATTATGTAATTAAGCTCATTA
>NW_011887742.1:1135442-1139471 GCF_000806365.1 Fopius arisanus | reverse complement strand
CTTCCTCATCTGCATGTTAAAGTGAAAGTTCGGGTGTGATGAAATGCAATTGAGATAGGATGAAACTTTCCCAAGAGAAAAGAGCGACGACAGCTACTTTTCAAAGTTTAACCGTAAAGAAATGAAATAACAGTGAATTGCACTTCATTCGATTGCGAAAAACACTCCGCTGAATTCAATTTTAATCCCTGCAGTGTGCAATACGGCGAGAATCACATCGACCCGCGTATCATCACCCAGTGTATTATTATTGATAACGAAATAACGAAGACGTGCCGTACAACATCATGGAAATAAATTGAAAATTAAAAAAAATCCAATCCGCGAGTTTGAAGATTGCCTGACAATCTAATTAGACAGAGTTTTTTTATCATTAAAAGCAGGATATGCGAATACTTTTAATTCCTCACAGAAATTCACACGTGCCGACAATCACTTCAAATATTTCGTGATTTGGTTCAACTCAATGGCCTTCATTCGCTGCCCAGCTTTTGTTCCCTCACGTACTGAGACACTCGACAGAGATAGATTAGCTGAAGATGTGTGTAATGGCAAGAGTCGACGGAGAAGCTGTGAAAAAGTTGCTCCACGACTCGGAACCGAAAAAAAAAGCGCAGCACTTTTTACCTGCACTTTTCCATCTCAGGACCGCACTAGGTGCCACATCCAAGGGTTTCCAGGAAATAAGACAATTTTCGCAAGTAGTATAGATTTTTTTAACGTCTCCAAGTAATTGCCTAATGATAGTCATAATTAATAATTGAGAATTAATTTTTCTTCTGTCTGGTGTATAGAGGTTTAATGACGACATCTCAGTGTTTAAAACGCCGTAATTCCTCTGGGGATAAAGATACAGAGATGATCTAGGAACCATTTGAAAGCTGATATTATAAGCTTTAAAATGGTATATCATTTGTATTTTTAATCCGAAAAATTCAGGAAATTTTAAGAATTTAAAAGTGTCAGAATCGTGATTCAGATGAGTGACGATTTTAAAAATAAGAATTCTCGAAATTTCGCGATCTACTCATCATAATATAATATATTAACAATTACTAAAATAATTCCATGTAAATCTGTACAATAAATGATAATAATAATCATTATTATGTTAGCTCCGATATTCTTGATTCCAAATGCAAAACGAGTTCATCCGCGTGGTGTGCATTTCGCGAAAAAAATCCAGTGGAGTTGGCCGGCTTTCATCGGACTATTTCACAAATTTTTTTTTTCGAGCAGTCGCTCTCCGCTCCCCAAAAATATAAAAAAAAAACATGCCAACTTCATTTTCCCCCAGGTGCCCTATATTTATTCGCGAATTTTTTCCACCCGAGAGCGCATTTTCTCCGAAGTCGGGAAAAAAGGCAAACGGTGTATGGGTGTGTGGAGGATTATTACAGTTCTCTTCTTTCTTTCAAGTTAATGCATTGTTCGAATACCTTTCTGCATCTCTTTCTGTTACAGGGGTGATGAAAGCGCAAAAGTTATTCATTCGCTGATACTCTCGGGCGCGGTAGAACAAATACGCAAGTGGTTTTCGTTCAACCGCGTTGTTTTCGCACCGCTAGTAATGGATTTATTCAATCGTGATGGATTGCATCACGCACTAGGTGAATTTACCCGGTGTAAATACTTAATTTTTTACGTAAAACACTGCGCCAGCAATTGATCGATTACGCGAATACTTTTAAAGAATTTCTAAAGAAAGAAATTTATTACACTATTAACGCGGGATCTACGGTTCCACCCAATTGTTTGAGTTAATAAAATTTCAAATATTAATTAACATCACGGACATATTGAAATATAACATTTCAGCATTTCAATCCCTAATAATTAATAATTATAATTATATTATAAATCCCTAATAACAAATAATTTTTCTACGAATAATTCTTCGGATGATCCGTCGCGGAGAAATAAAAAAATATCCGTGGAGTCACTGAGGACCGGTGATTTTTTCTTGATTAGAAGAATCTTGGGGGCGGATATTTGTGCTGAGTAGAGGTGCATTCATTGATATAATGCAAATGTTTCAATGCAAATGTGTATTTTTCTCGTGGGTGAACGAATCATTGATTATGCGTGAGGGACGCCGGAATCGATAGCGTATCAGTCGATATAGCGATCGCTGTGGATGATCGATCTCGATGAAGACTCGGTCTATTCGATTTGGGTCACCGTTTCGAGATGTTTTTCGAGGGTTCTTCGCGGGTCGCTAGTCACATGTTAATGGATTTATAAGGGCGGAAGTTGATGGTTGAGGACTGATTTAATGCGAGGATTCGATCACTTGATTAGTATTCGACTCTTGAGGCTCGATCTGCTTGACTGATGTTCACTTGATTGAGGATTTCTCCCTCGTGGGTCAGACGTGAATGAAATTCATCGGTAACTCTCGAAATTTTAACCGAAATTTTTTAATGAGAGTGGTGAACCGTCATTTATTGTTTTATGGGAATTATTGCTGGTATTGTAAATTTGACGGAATCCATTTTCCGAGGAATATGCGAGATATGGCATTGTTGATTTTATCTTTTCCACTTTCGGATAATTCGATTTTATCTCAACTTCCGTATTTATCCAATTAATATTCACACGTCCGAGCGCGGGATGAGAAACAAACAATGAGCTAATAATAAATAATAATAACTGAATAATACTCCAGTGAATTCGCATCAGAGAAAAAATTAATGGAATTACGACATTTGATTTCTCATCGGTTAAATAAATATTTGTATTTTCCAAATGTTGAAACAAGTCAATATGTGTATCAATAATTATTAATTAAGCAGGAATTAATTGATACAACGATTTAAATGAAATAATAAAGTAATAGAAGTATTGAATAATAAATATTCAAGGGAGAATCCACCGAGACTCGCCAATCCGTTTCACGTGTGCGAAAATCAAATGCGAGGCTTCCTACCATTGGCGATTATTGGCTTCGAAAAAAAAAAAAATTAAAATTAAAAAAAAGAGTATTAAGGATCTTCTGGACGTACAGTCAAAACAAAAATTTAAGATCCTTTCTACGATTTGTTATATCAATCGCAATTAATTTTCAATAAATACTTCAATGCGCTAATTAGTTGGAGTAATAATCATAAAAAATTATTATGTTGTATTTGATTTTATGAATGCATAGTGTATTGTTTAAAAAATTAAAATAAATTTTAGTCAATCGTTTTAAAAATTCTGGTTATCGCTCCAAAAAAAATTCAAAATTCCAGGTAATTCTTATATATTCGCCAATATATGAGAGATAATTGTAAAACTGGCGGGTAGCCATCGGAGAAATTCTCCCATGTCAAAACCTTTCGATAAAAAACATCCGGCGCTGATATCCGAGAAGCTGTACATTCGCTACCCAAACATTTCAACAATCACCCAATTTTCAAATAACTCTAAATCTATCGGAGATAGCGGAATTTTTTCTATCACTTTTTTTCACCCCTCAATCTTCCCTATAAAAAATATAATAACAAAAAATTCATTATCTCCTCCAGATCCGCAGATATTCACCAAAAACGGATGCGATATCCGCACGCCGACTCAAGCCATTTTATCTCTATATTAAAAAATCTCTAGACTACACAAAAAATCTGGAATAAAAATTCAAAATCTCCGAGTTCAATCGACACATCTTAACAATTGGAAACGATTAAACAATACAAACAGATCAATCTAGAGAATACCGTGGTAATAATATTTTTTTAATCAATTACTGAATTTTTTTACCTTACCCGGATGAATGAAATTGCTCAGGCAGACTGTCCCGAGGATCGCCCGCATATGATCCTCAAGGAAAAAGAAATCTCATCATCACTTCAATGTTCTCATTGAACTTATTGTATGAACTCTGTAAAAACAGGTGGTGCACCGGAGATTAGAGCTTGCGACAGCTTCGAAAGTCGCGCCGCAACTGCTCGCGTTGTCGGTTTAACTTGCATGCACCCGAGGCCACCGCACTCCTACATTTTCTTGCGCATTCAATATCCTCCCTCACACCCCCTCCTCACCCTCCTC
>NW_011887742.1:1098562-1135405 GCF_000806365.1 Fopius arisanus | reverse complement strand
ACCCCCTCCACCCCCTCCACCCATCCAACACCCTCTACCCACAACCTTTTCCGCCAATTAGAGACCGACATTCAGTCCCTCGCGCTCTCGCAGAATTCTTGATCTTCTTGAAATCCCTCCGCCTTTTCTCTAGTAAAATCCTCATCGGTTCTTCGAGTATTCTTTGAATTTCACCCCAATGAAAATCGGTGATTGACAAAATGGAGAACACTGGGAGTGTGTCGATGAATTCGATGACTTTTATCGGAACTCATCGGCTAGATAAGAATTCCACGAAATTGTTAATATGCAATATGTTGAAATTCCGGGTAGAGAGTGTCACGGGAAAAATGATAAACAATCTATTTTCCCCCGGAAGCTGTGGGAAACAACTCGAAAAAAAATTAATTATTTTTCTCATGAGAATCGACAGATTATGATGGAAATGCTTTCCAAGAAAACTGCTCGCTGTACACTTTTTCCTATGGAAGTTTGAAAATTAAATGAAAACCCACGATTCGTTCGTGAGTGATTGGATATTAGGAAATGTTGAGTCTTGATATTTGCGGTTCAAAAAATTTCTCTTTCTCGTTTACCCTTCCAGGGTTTTTACGATTTATTGCCATCGGACCCGCGAAAACCCCCTGTATCAAACTTACCTGAGGGAGGGAAAACCTCATTTAACAGGAAAACCTGTCCTACAGGTACAGCTGTCCTTTTGACGGAACCACCGCTCGGCAGTGAATCTGAGATTAGAGGGCTATAAATTTCGCGCCACTACCGTCGGTTCTTCCGCGTTCAATTTATTTGAGACCAATTTTGGCGATTAAACAATCTATTCGTACTGAATGCCGTCTAAATTGAAAGGGCTATAATTTCCTCTGTGATGTATTCGATCCACTAATGGACTATTTAGAAATCCCCACGCGAATATTTACCTCTCGATTCCCTCAGAAGCCACGGAAGAACTTGCAATTGAAACTTACTGGAAAGCCTTGTAGTGCAGCTGTTACCGAACAATATGACATCGTGAAGAATAGCCAAGAAATATGAGAGAGAGTAATGGAAGAATTCGATTGTAAATTCAAGTGTTCTAAGAGATTCCATTCGATGTCAATTATTATCACAATTCCCTTAAAAAATAATATTATTCCTGCCAATTGTTTAATAACAGGAATTTTATCAATTTCATTGTACCCAAATCATTAATAATTATAACAATTAATAGCACTAATAAATAATAATAAATAATTAATGCATTGATTAATTTATAAAAGAATTTCAAAAAAGAATCGATTGGTTTTGTGGAATGGGGAAAATGGTTTTAACTGCGAATTTTTTTTTTAGAGTGAAGAAATTTTTTTTAGGGTGTGGGACAACCGGGGGGTGGATCCACGATCTTTGATCTCCCCGATCCTAATTTTATTTTTTATTTTTCGATATTGCGAGGATCAATCAAGGCCATCAGGGCTAACAGTGGAATATTCATTCAACGCCCATCGCTCCATGAGATTTATTTGTTATTGGAAATTGAATATGCAAGGGATTTATATTTCAGGTGTTCGCTTAACGAATGGACGTGAATCTGAATGATACATAAAACTTGATAAATATTGATATTCCCGGACTGTACATTTTTCACCTGAAATTAATTCACTTCATAGTATTTTCATTCCGATTCTCAAGGACACCTGGAAATGATAAAAAATAATCATTCCGATTTGTTCTGTTAAAAAACTTACGTAAATTAAAGTGATAGAAATATTAGAAATTAGAGTAAATAATAGGGACGTAGTCTCTCCTGCTGGTGAGGTGGAAATTTATAGTGAACCTGTCGACAGGATTTTCTTATGCCTCAGGGGATGGCTTCTACTTTGCGAGTTTTTAATGTATGAATTCATGAATTAATTAATCCATGAATTAAACTTAAATTTAAGTAAAATTCATGAATTAAGATGGATTAATTAAAATAATAAATTAAAGGTCTTCAAAGGTACTAGGTCATAGGATGAAAAAAATCGAAAAACCGAAAGGAAGAATTCGCGCAAAGAGATTCTGCTTGGCATATCGCGTAAACTGTGCATCGGTGCGATCGAGAGGAAATTGCTAATGGGATTGGAAAAAAGAGAATAAATATTTGGACTCACCTGGTGTGTACTAATTCTCATATTTTCGATTTGGATAATGACTCGATCTGATAACACCGAAATTGTACATGAAATCCCGAGGGAATTCCCCTTTCCGAAAAAAAAAATCACTGTGACGATTTGTCTATTCGGGGGTTCCCATTTTTCCCATTTTCATTTTCGGTAAGCTGATTCTCTGTGGACAATGAACTTTTTCATTTATCAGAAGCTGATGTGGGTTGCAGAGGCAGAGTTTTAATGAATACTCGACGTTAATTGTGAAATGGAAGTTGAAACAATTTCGGTAATGAACTCGTCTGTTATCAGATCCCCCCAGACATGTTTAATAACTTTAATATGAATGAGTTTCACCGGAAAAATCAAAATTCATGTTAACAAACAAATGTTTAAATTTAAAAAAATGGGAATTCCGCCATTGACGTGGTGCAGGAAAAAAAAATGATTTTCGCTTTTATGAAAAAATGAAATTTTATTAAAAAAATCATCAGCCCAGAGCACCCCTTGAACGAGGGTGAAAATTATTGTTTTCTTTTGATTTTTGTGAACCTTTTGGAAATTCTAATCTCGTCTACGGGGTAAGCACACACGAAATCAGCGATTGTTTGATGAACGAACTAAATTCAGAGAAAAATCCTTTTCCTCCCAAAGTGTCAATAAAATTCTTTCATACGTGGATAACTTCATCCACCCGGAAGTGGATATTTTTCATGGAATATCGTAAGACCTCCGTACGTAACCCCCTGAAATAAGGAGCCAAGATCAACAGTGATTCAACGTTTGCTTTAGTCAGAAACTTTCCTCAGAATGCAATACTAGATTGCAAGCAAACGGTTCTCCTAAGTTTCTCAGTAAGGGTGTATAACCAGAGAATTGCATAACACGAGATTTGATGCAAGTTTCTCTTGTGCTCCAGGAAAAACTCATCGAAGGGATTTCAAGGGCTGCGAATAGAGGCCTTTCCTCGAAATCTCAAAATCCACAATCTTTGGAGATATTACAGCATTTCGTAATGATTTTCGTAATAATTATTTTATCAGTATTACGTAATCATTAATTAAACTGATGAAGGGATAAATACTGTGGCAGGGACACTGAATGATTGTCTATCGCTTTTCAATTTGCTATTGATTGAAAGTAATACTGTTAAATTCAATGTATCAGTTCTCCAGGATACAGTTGTATTGAGTTACGTAAGGGAGGATAACAAACAGTCACGTGTCGCAGATACCTGTCACGTAACAACTTCGACCAACGACCATCAACGTGACTCGCCCACCATCTGGACCAACTTTAGAATGAAAGACAGCAAACTTTACCATTGCCAGGCTATTTTTGCCCTTAGTTATGTCACTTCCACGCGCCAGGATCAATCCCCAACAATCAGTCGTTGGAAATAATGCAAAAATAGTCTATTATATAATAATGGTTATGCATTAAAGCTGCCGGTATTCATCCGATAAAAATTGAAATCTAAATAAATCGCTTCACCCCTGATTCCGTAAGAAGGGAATTCAAATGATCGCGCCAGTGGATTGGAATGTGCGTTCGGTTCGGCAAAATGGCGGGCACTTGGTGGGCTCGGGGGGGTTCGAGCGGTTGGAGGCAGTCAGTGATTTGAGTGAATTCCTGGATCCAGTGTATATCACAGCAAGTCCATGTCATTCAGCTGAAGATCACTGGAGCATTCTCCAGAAAGATTGACAAGTGCTGCAACACCTGCCTCGTGAAATGTTAGTGCCATCCACGGTAGCTCCTCCGCTGTTCCGCAAACGCTCCCAAGTGTCTTCCCTGTCAACTCTCTGTTAAAGCAGGTTAAACCTTGACGAATCACTCACAGAATGGATTACTCAGCAGCCGTTGAGGATGCAGTACGTCGTTTTTACTCAACAGGTGCAAATGATGCGCATCTTTGGTTGCTGCAGTTTCAGGCGTCGCATGAGGCCTGGACACATATCTGGCCACTACTGGAACCGAGTCGTTCCTGCGAGGTGCAATTCTTCGCAGCGACAACTCTTCATGCAAAAATTTCAAAACAATGGAACGAGGTGCCACCTTCAGACTACAGCGACCTGAGAAATCGAATTCTCACGCTCATGAAGAACTCGACGACATCAAAGCTGGTGCTGGCTCGTCTGTGCCAAGCATTAGCTGCTTTTTTGGCGAGCAGTGATGGTCTTGAGGGTAAGAACGAGAGCGAGGGAATGATAGATGATCTGATCCGGATGTTTCCCTATGATAATCAGAGTAGTCTAGACCTACTGCTAAGAGTTTTAATAGCCCTTCCCCGGGAGTTCGAAAAGAAATGTGGCCTGAAGAGGCCAAAACTGAGAGACAATCTGGTGGCGAGCTGGTGCAAAACATCTTGGTTACTTCGTCAAGTGTTCACAACATACGAAGGGACTCCTCCTCAGTCTTCAGACGACTCTCTCTATCTTTTGTCTATAGAGTGTGCCCTAGCCTGGCTAAAGGTGGGGCCACTCCCAGTGGATAGCCTCGTCGATCTCTATCCCCATTTGGTGATAGCAGCTTCCAATTATGTTCCCACCACTGAAGACGCCATCGAGGATGCCAGGGGGTGGGAACTCGTCCAGGAGTGCCTGATACTAGCAATTGCTCACTCAGATCTGCCAAAACGCCCCCAACTCCTGTGGGAGTGGTGCAGAGGTCTTGTCAGTGTTGCAGAGCAGAAGGGAGGCATTCATTTCTCCGAGCTGCTCACCTCCTTGGGAGATATTCACAGTCGATTCATCCTCTTATCCTTGACTGAAGACGCCGATGAGAGCCACAGGTGGACGTCAGAGACCCTGATAAAACTCTTACTCGAGTGCTCAGAACTGCCAGGACGATATCCCATCGAGGAGAGAAAGAGTTGCATTCCTTTTGGGTTCTGGTTCTCCTTCCAGGATAATGTCACCACTTTTGATCCGCCTGTGGAGGATCGAGCCAGGAATGCCCTCAAGCCTATCTATGCCAGGCTAGCTCAGGCATTACTCAGAAAAGCGACACTTCCCTCCTGTCCTGACGAGGCCGGCGATGCCGATGAGAGGGAATTACTGAGGTGCTACAGGCAGGATGCTGCTGACACTTTCACCTACTGCTACAACATCCTGGGATATGAATTACTGATTCTCCTGGGGAGGAGACTCACACAGCCTCAAGATAATCAGAAGTGGACTGACGTCGAGTCGAGCCTTCATGCCTTTCAGGCACTCTGTGATAGCGTAGGCACACAGGAGACTGAATACGTGCCTGCGCTGATAGATATCGTTCTCTCGCACATACCTTATCAGAATTACCCCAAAGAGGTTCTCGCCAGTGCTTGCTCAACTATTGGGGCTTACGCTGAGTGGATTGGGGAGAATCCCGATCCCTGGTTGGAGAGATCCCTTCAGCTGGTGACTCTGGGGCTGACTCAGGGCTCAGTGGCATCAACCCCTGCTTCCATGGCACTCAAGGACATATCTAGAGAGGGTGGGCCTCATCTGGCACCTCTCGCACCTTCGATCCTCGAAACAATCTCCAGGACTCTCCCTGTGGTGCCCCCAGGGGGCGGCGAGGGGCTCAGACTCATGTATGCAGCCGGAAAACTCCTCAATTCACTGTCAAGCACTGAGGAACAGCTCAAATATCTCGATGCTACGCTCGGATTGTGCGTTATGAGGCTCCAGGTGTTCCTCAGACATCCCATCAACACTGGGAGAGTTGCTGTTGCTAATCAGCTGAAGATGATCACTATGTTCCTTTCGACTCTCGAGGGAGCTATTGGAAAATCTGTACTCGATGGACTTGTCCCTATTTTTGAGCAGATCGTCGCTCATTCAGAGTGGGGCCACGACGATGTCATCCTCGAGGCAATGCACACTTGTGCTCAGAAGTCTTTGCAGTGTCTTCTGCATCCTGAGACTGAAGCTACACCTCTTCTACTTATTTTGGTGAATTCGTACAAGGTCAAGCCTCATCCTGCTGCTCTCGGGCTACTTAGGCAAATGGTTTTGCTATGTGGGAGTGATATTAAGTGTGGAATTGGTACGATCTTCGGGGAGATCTCTGGGTACAGTTTAAGGGGATTTAAAGCTTGTGAGACCAGTGGGGGTGATCTGTCGGAGTTGTCTGATTTACTGGAGGCGTATTTAGGACTTTTGGCTCAGGTCTGCAAGAAGACTCCTATGCTCATGTTACATGTGCCTGATCAGGTGCCCGATATGCTTCGATGTGGTACGTTTATTTAATGAAGTGAGATTTCTGTTGATTCTTCAGTGAGAGGATTATAATTCTTCAACAACAGGTCATTTCTATCTTATGCTTATTTAAGTTAATTGCAGTTATTTTACATTTCAGGTATTACTGGTTTAGGATTACCGGAATATGGAGTTACCAAAGCTGCTGGGACGTTCCTAGCGCACGCTGTAAAGAGCCGACATTTGAATTCATTTGTATCAATGGTTGGGCAGGAGCTTGTTTGTATGATCTTACATTCTGTCGGTAAGAATTGGATTCTTGCATTTATGGATTCTTTCAATCGCCAAAAGGATAATGAGTAATTCTTGCTTGTATTCAAGGAGGACGAATACCAAAATCTAATCTAGAGTCTCACGCACGTGTCCTATTGTCTCTGAATGACAGCTTTGGCGAATACACGGGACAATGGCTGAGACTGGCTGTCGCTGACTCAACAGCATTGACGACACCCGGACAGAAGGAAGACTTCACCAGAAATGTTTTGAGGGAGAGAAACAGCAAAAGATTGTTCGAGACACTTCTGAAATTCAGCTTGCAGTGTCAAAAACCTGTGATAGGACTGTAGATAATATTTACAATGAATTCTTTAGTTGAGTGGACCTGGAGATTAGAATACGCTTAATGCTTCGCATCGTACAGAGGAAATTCTCACCTCAAATCTCAATTAACAAGTTTAAATATCAAGCAAATATTTTCAATAGGACATTTTGTAAATTCTCTTCCATTATTTTTCCAATTTTCCGAGGTTAGGGAGTTGAATTCTCAATCAAGAGATGTTCTGTCGATTTTTAAATACTATCTAGGGACTCGGTGGATTTCTCAGATCATGTCTGTCTTGATATTCCATTCAACTGCTAAATACACCAGTTGATGGTTAAATTGATGCCAATATTTTATGTTGGATCTGCTTCTCTTAGAATTTTTCATTAATAAAATTATTGATTCTGAATATCCTTTAACGATTCATTTCTTTTTTTTTTAAGGTATTCGAGTATTTCTTTTAGACTTTTTGCAATCATAGAATTATTTAAGGGTCGGTGCAGACAAATTTGATAATTGAAAAACAACTTGAAAATTCCTAATCGTTTGTTGCACTAGTGGGGAGGCTCTGACAATAAATTTGGGATCTCGGAACTGTTGCGTTTACGGGAGATTGAGTTGAGGCTGTGCCATTAAATGATAGGAAAAAAACAATATAAATAGCATTTAGAAAAATTGTACCTTGTGATTATTTATTCATGTTCTATTTGAATGTTTTTCGCAGATTCTACAAAATGAAACAAAAAATGTCATTCATGCCCCAATTTCTTTACAAAATTCTTCAAGTTAATGTAAACCTTCGTTATCGTACCCCGAATTATCATCAATATTGGCAGCAGAGTCAGTTTCAAGTTTACATTAGTGAATATCATATGCATATGATTGCAATTATCAAACAAACACTGTTTCTTCCTTTTTGTAAGAAAATACGAAAGAATCCCAAGACAAACGAATTCACCATCTTTATCACACACATTCGAGCTTTGATTTCACCCAAAAACTAAAAGATGTATGAATAAATAAAAAAGAAAAAGTACTTTAAATGTTTTCAATAATTTCAAAACTCAATAATACTAAACGCCGTGTCAAAATACTAATAAAGTTGCGGAAAATCAGAGTAAAATAATTAATTGTTCTGCTGAATAAGTGAATTAAGTGAAAGCTACTTCAAAAAGACGCATTTTGACGTTTAGAGAAAAAAGAATCTCACGTTTATACAATTTGTAAATAAGATGCTGATAATCTGGTTTCATGGAATTAATTCAGCAGCAAAGTGATTAAATTCCCAAATCTATCGACATCACGTTAAAACATCAAAGGACCTGTCTGTAGTTAATTTCATTTCCCACAAAGAATGCCTTTGACATATCCTCACAAAATCAATAATGCTCAGATTCATCGATATTTATCAACAGGAAAAAGACTATTCACCACTTTACTGCTGAATTTCGTGGTGAATAATGATTTTCCAAATGATTACCTCAAACTCATAAATAAAAAAGTCGAACGAAAAAAAATCTATTGATCACGTCCGTTGGCAGCTGATGAGCCAAAATTAGCAGCAATTCTCGACTTCCTTTGTCTAGGATTTTTCTGATTCTTCTGTGTAACTAGATTGTCCTTGCCAACTTTATGCTGCTCATTTTCCTTAGCCTTGTCATCCCTGGATGTCTTTGGAGAATTCTCTTTGGGTTTCACCTTCTGTGGCTTGAGCGGTGGTGACTCCTTGTAATGAAATTCCTGGGATTTGTCCTTGGGATGACGTAAGCGTGTTTTCTTCTGTGCCTGAAGGGGAACGAAGGGTGCATTTTGCTTGATTTCCTTGGGCTCAGGATGAGAAGTGCCTGGAGTTGGTTCAATGGGATTGTCCATTCTGGGAGGTGGCACTTGTGTGAAGCCCGGGGTCTGGTGGGGTATGCTAACGTTCCAGTTGGCTGGTGGCCTCACTGGTGGCTTTTGAGCGTCGGGAATGAATTTAGGGGACATCATCACACGGGGCTGGACATTTACCGGGGGCTGGACGTTCACTGGAGGCTGAACATTCACTGGAGGCTGAACATTTACTGGAGGCTGAACAGTCACTGGAGGCGGAACGTTTGGCCAAGCGTTAGATGGCGACATGTGGAAGTAAGGACGTAGCCTCGGTGCGTTGGCCAGATTCAATTCGTTGTAGACTTTTTTCGCTGCATTCTCAGCTGCCTGATGATGATTGGTGCACAGGTCACTGTAGAACATCCGCATGTCTGGGAGGACTATTTGGGCGTGGACCAGATTCTTTCGGGTGCTGTAAAAGTACCTGGGCATTCCAATTCCCATCAACTGGTAGTGGTTCAGCAGACGGGCGCAGTAAGAGACGTTCTCTTCTCGTGTCTGTCTTGCACGATCGAACATCAATTGCACCAGTGCCACTGTATTTGGTCTTGGGGCATTAGATGGTGAGGCTGGTGTTGGCGGTTGTGGGAAGCATCCTCTGTCTGTTGCTGGCTTTGGCTGATCACTGGTTTTGTCATTCTCTATTTTCAGAACAGCTTTTAAGAAAGCGCTTGGATCCTGCGACTGAGGCACAAATGAGATAATTACATGAAATAGTGAAATATCAGGGTAATTATGCAGATACACAACATTTCGTACAACGCAATTAGCACAAAGTGATAAATTTAACTCACCGGCTCTGGGATGCACGTGGGCATCGGCCGTGGCATTTGCGCTTTCATCTGTGGGAATGGACCTGTCACGGATTGAGGTACCTAAAAACATCCAAAAAATCATATAAAGAAAATATCCAATAAAAATTAATAACGCAAATATTTTGGATTTCATGTAATGAGAATGAATTACCGTATTTTTCTGTAGTTCATTCCACAGCATCTGGAACTCAGTATTGGTCTCACTCTTCACCTCAGGTTCCTTCTTCGCCCCCTGACCCCTCATGGCCGCGACCTGCGCCCCTTGATTGTGATTCTGTCCCTTACCGTTTCCAGTGACAGGACTAAAATTCCCCTGTGCAGTAAACGAGGCAAAAGCACTATTCAGAGCACCCTTTCTATCCTGTTTCGCCTCAAGCTTCTCCGGAGCACTTGTAATTCGCCCGCTATCCTGCAGATTCCTGACCCAAGAGATGTTAATAAACTCAGCATCATGAAGCTCAGCCCTCCGACTGTTGCCTTCCCCATTGAACGAAATTCCCCCAATGAAAGGCTTGTCGAACAAAACCTCAAAAAGATTATCACTGCTACTGCCATTCACCACGATAATTCTGATAATAGTCCCCTTGTACCCAAGTGGAACACTGGAATTCTCATTAACCGATATAATTCTATCGAACAGTAGATTCGTAGTCCTGGTATCAGGTGGTATATTTCCACAATTAATACCAGGCTTGAACAACAAGTGTGGCTTGACCTGCATGATAACTGTTTTCGCTGCATTCTCACTCTTTTCGACGAACTCATCGACCTGAGCCTGGACCAAATCAATAATATCAGGATCAAGTTCCGTCGTATCGCAGCTGCAGGGTGGAATTTTTCTGAAAGGTTGCTCCTTGAGCCACTTAACGACCTCCTTGACATCGCCATCGCACGAGAATAAATCCTGTTCATTGAATACGTCATTTCCCAGATTTTCGACAAGTTTCTCAAAGACCTTGGGGAACTCCTCCATGTAACTCCTGATGAGTCCCAGCGACTTGGTGCTGTACATCCACTGGCCATTGACCTTCTTGGTGTACCCAGACAGCTGCTCATTTCTCTTGTTGAATTTGAGATTGAGACCAATATTTGTCTGCTTCTTAGAATTCGTCGAGGACTTCAGCTGGACAAAAATAGATCCTGTTATCCTACTCAACAGGTGATTGCTGATACTCAGCCTCCTAGCAGCAATGTGACAATGCATGTACTCCATGTTGACGCGGTTCTGCTGTATCTGGAGCGCCGCGAAATCAGGCTCTGGGGTGATGTTCATGGCCACCTTGACCCTTCCGGTTTTAAGGATTACTCCAGGCTGGACGACCTCCCCCATGGCGCCATAATGGGGATGTCCCAGCATAAAGCATATACTCTTCGGTGTGTAAATATCAGTGATATTTCTGTGAGAGATATTCCCACTATTTTCGACGTCAATATCGTAAACAATCGACTGATAGGGATAATACGATGGAACACTAGACCACTCCTTCTCCAGGGACATCCTCCCCTGGTTAGTGAAGATGTACCTGCGTCCGGTGATGACTCTCACGCGAATTAGAACTTCGATATCCCCAGTTACAATACCAAACCTCGATTTGTATCCCATGGAGACGTCTCCAGCCTCAGCCTTCCAGTGCACCTCGTCCCGACGAGTTAGATCTGCCTGATCAACGTTCTCTGAACTGTAAGGCTTCTCTAGATTGATCAAGAAAATTTTCTTGAGGCAGTCAGACACCCCGATTACCTGCGCCTCCAGCAGATGAGGCCATTTGACGAAAACAGATTTCCCCAGGAGATCATGGGCCAGCTGCAAAAGATCAGGCGATTTCCTCGGGAGAATCGTTATAATCATATTCTCGTACATCGAGGGTTGCTCAAAAATTTTCACCTTGGCCTTCTCGAGCTTTATCTCGTGCTTGAGATACTGGAGAGTGGGAAATCCTGGGAAATATGTGCTCATCTTGACCCCTTCCAAGAGGCCCTTCATCAGTTTCTCTCTGGGGACGTCGATCTCCTTTGGATCCACCGAAGTGATACTCGCGTGATTCTCGATCGTGGGAAAATATGCTGGTGCTGTTATCATCCCCAGGTTCTTCTCTGTGTAGCTGATTATGCTCATGGAACCATGACGATTTCTCTTCTGCTCCTCTGGAGTGAGTTTGGCGTGGTAGGGCTCCATGGCGTCGAGCATTTTCTTCTCGTCTATGAAGGGAATCAACACCACTCCCTCCCATTCCCGAGTCTTCTCGTTGAGGTCGACTTTAAAATCTTCCGGGTAGTAGCTGATTATTGGGGATTCCTCGTCGGTGAGGAGATTTTGGTAGGCCTCAGGGAGAAGGGATCTGCTGGCTGCTGGTAGCACTGCCAACAGCTGCTGGAAGGGCAGAAAGGGAGTTCCCATTTCGAAATCCAATTTTAAATCTTTAAAATCTTTTATGTCTGATATAAAGGGGGCGTAATGGTGTGGGTAAAACCAGGACCAACTGCAGCAGCCGTTGTAGTAGTAGTGCAGATTCCACTGGATCGCTGTGACATAGGCTGTTGCCTGCTCTCTCATCACGTCAGCGTCAACCTCGTCGTAATGGAATTTCGTGAGGTAATAGTCTTGCTTGTGCTGGTGAAACTCTAGGGCGTAGGTCTCGGTGTCTGAATCATTAGAGAGTAGGTCGTCTTCTTCGGAGGAGTGCCCCAACAGTAGATCGTCTGTGGACTGGATGAGGGACTCGAGGTCCTTTTTGAAAGACTTCTTCGAAGGATTGAGGCTGGGAGAATTAATGTGGGGAGGCGTGCCATCGTTTTCTGAGACTCGACGACCTGTTTTACTCTCGAAGTATTTGAGGTCGGCCTGGTGGTCCGAGAAATGCTGTACATCGATGGCCGACAGCTTATCCATGAATTTTTCGAAGCGAGAAAGATTCAACATTCCTGATTCGTTTATGTAACCGTCGAGGGTGGGGAGGGTTTCCTTGTACGCTGCGTAGAGGATGGGGAGGGCCCCTTTGGCGATGTGGAGGGTCGGCAAGTGAGGGATGAAATCATTCCCGATGAGGAAACCCATTAAAATCCAGTCGTCAATGATTTTTTCGAGATCGAAAGGAAATGGGAGAATTGGCTTGAGGGACTCGAACTCGTGCTCCATATACTCTCGAAGAAGGGACACGTGCAGGAGGGTAAACTTTGTCTTCTCTGCTGCGACGTGAGTCTGAGAAGAGCGACCATATTTCACCTCCTCTCGGAGCACTGCGAAGTGGGGCTCGTGTGTGCACAATGAGAGTATCACCAGGTCTGCGTCTTGACCGTACAGACAGTGACGAATGTTCGGGTCGTACGAGGGCTGCGCCTTCATGTACCGAATGTAATCCATTATCTTGTGCTCACCCTCACCTGGGACCTCAGGCCCACTCAGGATAACCTTGCACTTCTGCCAGAGCTTATCAGTGGATATTTTGTAGATGATGAAATACCTCAGCTGTTCAGTCAACTTTGCCATGAACTCAGTACCAGGTGTGATGCAATTAGAATCAAATCTCGCTTCTTTTGGTAGCACTTCACCTTTAGCACGTGCCTTACTCTCGACAATTTGCGCCTCCTTAGCCGATTTAAATCTCCTGCTCCTCTGCTGATTAATTTTAGCACGTGGTGCAACCCCATCAACAGCCATGAAGAACAGCCTCTGTGGTCTGATCGTGCGAAACAATATCTCCACGTAGAGAAATATATTCTTAAAAATAGTCTCTTCAGTGATGCGAAAATGTGCATCACCGTCATTCGGATGAGAACAGCAATGGATAATACCATTCATATCTAAATACAAGTTATCAAACTCTGGGATCTGTAAACAAACACCAAAGCTTAATTACCATCTGCTCTAATGATTCCCAAACCCCAATCAAACGAATTCCATCCCTCAAATCACCCCAATCCCCAAAAACCCTTAAATTCTCGATTAATTCTTTACTAAGTAAAATCCAGCCCTTGACAATTTTCTCATCTCTCAATTTTCTTCATCGTTCTCACCTGATATTCGTTCAACACCTCCAAGAGGCAGGGATACCTCTCACAAATAAATCGCGTGAACTTCGGTACCCCCATTGTTCCCTCGTTAAAACTATAATTTATCAGTAACAAACAATGCCTATTTCACGAATTTACTCAGCATAAAAATATATATATTATCTGAAGGATAAAAAAAAACCCGGGTATAACCACAAACACTTCAATACAAGTATACGAGTTTGTCGTTTACTTTCGGATCTTTCAGATATATTTCCCCTGCGCGTTACAAATTTTCCGGAACACTTCATCGCAAGTGACCAAAAGACTGGAATTATCATTGACTGCTGATCGGTAAGAGCGATCCCTTTTATATTTATATATTGTACTTGAGTTATTAAAAATGGCGTCAAGTTGTGATTGTAACCGATGAAAATTGCTGAAGACTGATAACACTGATATCAATAAGTCTGATACAATCAATAATAACGTGGGGTCCGGAGGCCACTCCAGCAGTGATAATAAATCAATAATAATGCAGTGATAAGTCCTGAAGTGCGTGATTGTGATGATGAGGTAGTTAAATGCGTTTGTCACGCAACATCCTGGTGAAAGTGACAGCCCTTGGGCTTTTGATACTAGTCCTGTACTGTCTGCAGACAAATGTCACCTGGACGAGCCACCTGGTGACTCACAATGTTCCCTTGGAGGATAACCAGTCCTCCAACCTGAGGAGAATAATCCCAGAGGCTTCATGGGCATCACCACAGCCCCTCAAGTCCCCGGAGACAGCTGACAGTTATTACAACGTCTGGAGCATCTTCACCAAAGTCACCACCAATTCTCCTATGAGAAGAAAATTCAGGGTTTTCACCGAGTCCCTGATGAGGCACTCAACTATCAATCTGACATTTCACGTTATTAGTGATAATCAGAGTCAGGTGATTGCTGATGCAGTTGTCAGGTTGAACTCGTTGAAACTGAATAAATCGATAAACGTTGAGTATTATGATGTTCACAAGCTGGCCCAGCAGTTGGGCGATATCGTCGAGGTGATGTCCCCCAGGTTCAGCAGTAAACCAGGAACATATTACTCCGATGCTCTGTTTTTTCTATCCCTTGGGCTCCACAGGATCGCCTCTCCCCAACAGAAATTCGCTGTTATGCTAGATGTTGATACAAAACTCAGGGAAGATATAAAAATACTTTTCGAAGAGTTTGATAATTTTGGAGAGACTGCACTCTTTGGCCTCACCCCTGAACTCACTCCGGTTTATCGGCACGTTCTCTATATGTACAGGAGTAAAAATCCTGAGACTTTGTTCGGGGAGGCACATTCCAAGGGGGGATATCCTGGATTTAATAGTGGAGTCGTTCTCTTTCATTTGGAGAGGCTCAGGAACTCACTCGAGTACGATCAAATTGTCAGTGAGGACATGGTGCAGCATATGACTGAGAAGTATAGCTTTAAGGTAAGTATTTTGTTAAAAAATAAAAATTTATTTTATATAATAATATGGATATTGCAGGGCCATCTGGGAGATCAAGATTTTTATACTCTCCTGGGTATGGAGCGTTCTGAATTAATCCATCCTATTGATTGCGGATGGAACCGACAGTTATGCACGTGGTGGAGAGATAGTGGATACGCTGATGTATTTGATAAATATTCGAGATGCAACTCGACGACGAAACTCTGGCATGGCAACTGCAACACGCCTATCCCAGAGATATAACAATCAAAGAAAACAATTCTCTCCCTCCAACTGTGATCTTCAACGGCAATAAACGTTATTTAAGATTAGGAGTGAAAATTCATAATTTAATATTTAGAAGAATTGCAGTTGATAATTCTCCACTAATTTATTGTACATGAATTTTAATATTCACGTAGGTCTCACGTGAGTGCTAACTCGTTGCCATTGATAAGTTAATACGGTGCTTCAAAATCTCGATAAATTTCTACTGTTGAAACCTGTTTAATAAATAAAATGAAAGACAATTGATTATCGAATAATTTTAATACACATTGGGACAAATAAATACATAAATTTTATACATCGATTGATCCCTCCTCGATAGAAATACCATCGAAAGCATTAAATTCCTCAATGAACATTGGTACTAACAATGGCCTTAAAATAAATTTATGTACATTCCTCGAATTGGCTCAAGGTGTGGGATGTGAAAAATCCCCTGGATTGATCGAATTAACAATCGAAAATATAATGCCTGAACTCTAACAACACCACACTTGAGCAATTCCTCAATTCCATTAACTCGATAACATCCAATTAACTTCTCGATTTCCATAATTTTACTACATCTTTAGTTTTGTTTATCACTCGACTGACCAGCATTTTTACAAGGGACAACTTCACTTCTCAAAAAAAAACTATTCTACTGTAAAAACTCCCCTTCATTTTTTTAAGTTATATAACGTAATCGATAAAAAATAATTCAATCATTAATAATAAACCTTTGGTCCCGTTCTGCACGATTTTCTCATCAATGGTTAATTCATTACTCGATTCTATCCGTTCCCACCAACTTTGGCATAATGTAACGTAAATAACTGTAACCAAAGGATCAAACGGATTTACATTGAATAAAAACCAATGAAATTGGGGGTAAGCGTTAGTCTGCACATGAGCAATAAGGAATACTGGATAACTAAGGACATAAAATAAAACAATTATTTTTTACACAAAGAACTAACATAATGTCAACGTCAAATTATCGTGGATTCAAAATGGAATAATTATAAATCCACAGAAACTTCATTCTCAGATTATTTCGTTGTCCTGTTGTATTGATTTGTTTCGTTAATTAATTTCATTAGTTTAACGAACAAAAGAAATCAATTTTTGCAGGCGAAAATAAGAAATGTGGATTTGATAATTATTTCCATATGGTATTAATTGATTTTTCCGTAGCACCGAAATATCTTCATGCATTCTCGTAACAAAATAATTATTTACATCTCAGATACTCGAATAATTAACGCAAATCGCAGAATTTTGATGGAGAAAAATGTGGAAGCTGGATTTAGTATCGTAGTCACAGATAAAAGAGAGATACTGCTAGATTGAAGAATATTGAATTAGAAAACTGCAGAGCTGTTGAGGACAGCAGAACAACTTGTCATCAGTTCTTGTCGATTATTGAAGTAGGAAAAAACGTGGAGATATTTTTCACAGAAAAACCTCCGTAGCTTTCGAATCCTACAACTTTCAATCGTCAATCTCACATCGTCTCGAAATATCTGTTGGTAGAAGCCTCAAAACCAAGTTTTTCCATCAATCAATAATATTAATAATATACGAATTAGACATTGAAACAAATTCCTGAAAATCATATTTACGATATTTTTGTCTCCGATTTTCTTCTATATTTGTACCTCTACGAAAAAAAAACGAATGAATTTAACAAATTTTGAACAGATAGCCGGGGAATCCCAAACGGATTATTCCCAAAAATGAACTTCCAAAAAAAATGTGGAAACGAAATTCTCCCAGATCAACTCCTAAAAATCTTCGAGAATAAAACATCTTCAACCAATAAAAACCTTTTTATTCACACAGAAGAGTCTCTTTAAGAGACACTACTGACACTCCTGAGTTTCTCCCTCCCGAAGTTCCTGATGGACTCGAGGAGCTGATCCCTGGGATCCTGATAAAGAGGAGTTGACACAGGTCTGGGTTTCGAGCTCTTCAGCGTAACACCAGTTATAACTGGCATCGTAGGTGGTGGAGGCACAGTAAAATTATTCCCCAATTCCTTGAAACCCTTGACAACCGGCGCAGGGCCACTCTTACCAGGATTAATCCTCAGAACATCGCTCTTGAGTCCATTCCCCTGAGGATTGATTCCCACAATAGAAGTATATCGTTTCACCTTGGGCCAATCACTCTTCACTGGCTCTTGCTTGACCTCCTGACGAGAATCGAAATAATCAGAATGACGATTCTGGGGACTGAACTTGGATCGGCTCCTCAGATTCACTTGACCAAAAGCCTGAGTCAATTTCCTGAAATTCACTGGTCTCGTATCGATCTTAATATCTTCATCAGGCGCTCCATTTTCCTCGATTTTCCCATTGGAAAAATTTCTCGATTGTTCCAGATTATTTGACAACTTCTCCTGGAGGTTCTTCACCTCCTGTTTCTCATTGATCGAGTGTATCTCCACTTCGTTATTCGTGAAGTTGAGATTATCATTCCTGGGCTGATCATAAGCAAACGATTTCTTTGGTAAAGTCTTGGCTGGTCTCTCGTAATTGACAACATCATTACTGGAGTTGAGACTGACGACAGTTGTTCCTTTCGATTTATTGTGATTAAATTTGTAATCGGTGTCGTGTTTGATCTGGACATTGATGGAGGGACGTTCAGACCAGCTCCCCAAGGAGATGGCAGGTGGTGCCCATTTGCAGCGTTTGGGTTCCTCTTTCTGTTCTGATACCCCAGATTTTCCTGGTAGAGTGGACTCTAGCTGTGGTAGAATGCTCTTGAGCACCTGGACAGATTGCAGCTCATCTTCCTGATTCAAATTCGTGTAACTGGTGGACTTGAACATTTTTTCAGCGTCAGGTGTTGGTTTCTGGACTTCCCTGTACTTGGAAGTGTTCGAGAGGACGATGTAGCTCTTGGATCTATGAACAGCTGACGATTTCTGATCGCTCTGGTGCCTGAGAGCCATATTGAACCTCTCCACAGGCTTCAGGGGTTTCGATTTGCTTTCACTATCCGGCGAGTCAATCTCCTCAACACTCTGAGCCCTGGTGATGCCTCTCATCTCGATGGATCTGGACTTGGGTTCTTTGGAAGGCAGGGGGAGAGGTTCTTTGGGGTAGAGTGAGCGGTTTCGAGAGAGAGTGGCAAAGGTCTTGACAATTCTCTCGTCAGAGGGATTTGGAAAGACGTTTTCAGAAGAATCTGTCTCCTCGTAGATGTTGGGGCTTTTCTGATTGGAGTACGTCGTTATCGTGAAGTTGGAGAGAGTGTTGTCCACTGGGGCTAGACGAGGGCTCGATTTGTTAAAAGTTTTCTTCGATTCCTCTGGAATCTTCAGGGGCATCAGGCCATTCTCTATCTTTGTTGACAGCTCTGAAATTATGTCTTTCTTGAGGTCCTGGGATATTTCACCCTGGTGAATTTCCTGAGGAATTTGAGTAGGTTTTGGAGGGGGAGAGGTAGGTTTGGCCTTGGCGGGGACTGGGGGAATGTCTTCTGGAGTAGTCGAGGATTCGACGATGGCTATGGGGTCCTTGAAGGCCTCCACAGAACCCAGGGTTATGGTGTCGTAACCACCGGGCTCTGGGGATGAAGAGTCTCGGAAGGCTGAGGGGGGATCTGGCAGTTGGTACTCCCAGTCGGTTCCCACGAGATCTTCTCCGGAGGCTGAAACGTAGTCCGATGTGTCGTGATGGGAGATCGGATTTGGAGAGGATCTGGGAGAAGGGGAGGTTTTTCCACCCTCTGCGGGGTTCGGTGTGGAGGGAACATCCTGAGGGGATGGCAATACGGAGGACAGAGTGGTAGAGACTCGCTGCAGAAGAATATCTGTGTCTGAAAGCGTCTCGTCTTTATCTGAAAAATGAGAAAATCCGGAAATTCCATTAATCGAAATTTTCTTGCTTGGATATAGGGGAAATCCTAGCCGAAGGGGACTTTCTTTGCTGCTGATTAAATCACTAGCAAAAAAAGGTCCTTTGATGTCTCCGCCGAACATGAATAATTTATGAGATCCATTGATCTTTAATAATAATGAAAAAATTCAACTCATCTCACTTTAATTATTCACTACTGAACTGAAAATTATTGACTTCCAAGTACTTAGGTATTTTCTAATTTTTCGAAACTAGACTTATGAAAGATTATGACTTTTTGTTAGAAAGTCCATTAATGTTTTTATGATAAAACGGTCTCGTAAAAGCCGAGGTGAAGAGTGAGAATGCCTGGCACCGAAAATGAGAACGTTCCAATTTCAAATTAAAAAATGACCCCAATTACATTCAATCGGATGACGATTGTCATTCAGAGGAATTGGAAACGGAATTTTCACAAGTGTTTCGTCATGTCGCTTGACCGTTAAATTCTTCAGATTGATAAATTCATTACCGAAGCCGAATATTCCAAAATAATGATGAACATAATAAAATTATTTTTACAAAAAGGAGAAATTCTTAAAGTAATTGGATTCTTAAAAATATCTAAATGACTGCATTCTCAAGAACACTCACTCTCAATGACTCACAAGTGCAATAAAACAGTGATGAGAACTCAGTGATGAAAAAATTCACACAAAAATGAGTAAAGAATTGTTAGTAATTGGATTTGGCATGCACCTGGTTTTCCCAGCCCCAGGGAGTGCTGTCCTGCGAGATTAGTGCCATGTGTTATAAACGCCGGATACTCCAGCTCGTGTGTTTGATTCTTCAGAATTTTTCCATCTTCCCTGGATTTTCCATTTTCCTCATCGCTCCCATTGAGAATTCCCCCAGTGAAATTCGGATTGAATGCACAATTGAAATTATCTGGATGTGAATTGGTGGGTCTTGAGTTCCTCTCGAGTCCCCTCGTAACATTAAAATCACCAAAGGAGGACTGACTCCTGAATACCCTGGACTTATTAGTTTTCCTCTCGACTTTCTCCACCAGTTTGTCGTCAGCTGTGGCAAGGATCTGATTATTCTCCAGTATTTTCTCCACTGCATCCTCTATTTTCGGAGATATCTCTGGAGATGTCAGGTGACAGCACTTGGGAATCGTAGATATCACTGTGCAGGATCTCCCTGAAGCCGAAGAGCTGTTGCCATCTGAGTCTTCAGGGTCAGTATCCAGTTCTCCTCTCAGTGAATCGTCTAAAACCCTGAGGGCCGTCTCGTTTTCCACTTCTGCCTTATAAATTTCCTCCAGAAGGTCTTCCTGGGTATTTTCCTCTGGAACCGGCTGATCGTCTACTCTCGACGATGAGTCGGGACTGCAACCATCAATTTGTGATTCTTGACTGACATCTTCACTCTTTTGAAGAATTTTCTCTCTTGCGTTTGTCAGTATGGCTGGGTTTATTTGCTCTTCGATTGTATCAACTTCGGGATTAACTGCTCCAGTGGGCGTACGCTCTGGGGAACTATCTACTTTGTCGGTTGATACTGATGACTCGACAGGATTAACTCTACGCTCTGGTACTTTTGGAGGCACTTTACGAGGTTTGGGAATGGGTCGTGACTCATCAACTGTACAAGAGAAAAAATGATACCATCACCGTGGGGTCATTACAGGCTGGGTGGGTGCACGTGCGGGTTCAAGCTCTGGCCGATGTGATAATTGAATTTTTTAAATGGGCCTGGGGGTGTGGAAGCGTGGGTGAAACGATGGACCTTTTCTATTTTTTAGCTCATCTCAATTCACTACTTTTCAGCTGAATAAGCTTTAACTAATCACTAGATTAAAATTTTCTACCACAACTTGTCTCAAACGAACTCCCCAGTTCTACTCTCGAGAATTTCATTTAATTGACTGAGAAATTTTCCCCAGTTCTCCATTGATTCCTTTCGACTCACCAAACCCGGTGGTGGAGGCTCCAAAATACTCACCCTTTTCTCCCCCCGGGTCCCACCACCTTTGAATTCTCCCTGTCCAAGAATTGGCAGCTCCGGCAATTCATTGATATCACTGGGGAGGGAATCGAGGGCAGGTACCTGTATATCCACCGGTTTTTTTGAAATAGCGAAAATCTGGAGTTTGCTGAGAGGAGGGGGCGACGTGTTCGCAGGCTCGAGCAGCTGAGTCGAAGGAATCGGCTGCTCATGACAGTGTGTCGTCCTGAGGGCCCCCATCCTCACACTCAGCCTCGTTGCCTCCCCCCGCGGGCTCTTCCTCTCGCAGAAGCTGTTAGAATTCGATCGGCCCTTTCGCAACACAATTCCCTCCCGGGGATCATCGACTTCCGGTAGATTCCAGCTAACAATTCGTCGAATTATTCCAGAATTTTCTTTATCAATAGCATTATCAGTTAAATCCCGAGTTTCGCGAACGCTCTTCCCTGGATTTCCCGATAAAATTGGTGACGACAGTATTTTTTTCTCAGACTTTCGATTAAAAGGTTTCCACAAATGATTAATTGTACACCTGGAACTAAAAATTTTAGGAAACATCCGGGTTTCTCGGCTTTTCTTTCCAGATTTTTCGACTGGAATTCCCCTGGGAATTCCCAGGTCTAGAGACTGGAAGACCTGATTTTTTTCGGAAATTCTCAGGCTAAAAGTTTTTAATACTCGATTTTTCCGAAGGTCGTTAGAATCACGTGGTAAATTCATGAGGTTTTCGGGATTTTTATTGGATTGCAGTTGGAAAATCGTTTCACCCACTAGTGGTGGCATTCCATACCCCCTCTGAGGTCTATAGAGACCCCCATGCGAAAAACTACTAGAACAACGAACTAGCTTACCTCTTTTGGCTATTCTAGCAGATTCTACATTGTGCAGCGGATCGGAAATGCGGGACTTTCTACTATCAGACACTTGGCACGTCTTCTCCTCGTCCTCAGGCGTGACTTTCGCACTGTGGGTTTCGGGCTTGTGGTAGAAATCGCCAGGTGTGCGACTGCCAACGGCTATATCTGAATTTGCCTTTGAACTCGTCTCGATATCTGATGAAGGTTTTGATATACCCATGTCTGACGTTAAAGACTCTTCAGAGTCAACAATGCGTTCCAGTGCTTGAGTTGAGATCGCAGAGGACAGGGGACGATTGAGAGGAGGTGGTGGAGCCGCTCGCTTCTTCCGTACACCTGAAAGATAATGATTTCTGGTCCAGATCTTGAATCCATTGAAGCTAAAGCCAAAGGAAAAATACCCTAAATAAATAAAATAACTCACCAGTTGAGCTGAGTGATGTATTGCTAGTTGCGTGACTCAAAGATGCTGAGGTCAGAGCAAGATTGCTGAGACTCTTGCTTGCCTGAGACGTGTGTGCGAGTTTACGTATTTCAAATTTACCAGGTGGTTTGCTTCGCCTTGGCAGTGTCTCCGGCATTCTCGCCGCAGAATCCGGATTATCACTGAGTACAGATGCCTCATGATAACCAGAGCTGTCACTGCTGTTACGACTGTGACTAATAACGAGTTTCTCTTTGTTTCCATCTTTGGGATGGTCATTATTGTTATTCTGCATTGTGGTTTTAACTGGTGGATTGGGGGCGGGTCGTCGTTTACGTTGAGGTCTGGTTGGTGGTGCCAATGGGCTGACAGACCTCGCAGTCTCATCACTGTGGGCTGGTGATACAGACCTCCCACCAAGACTATCTGTACTCACAGATGACTCCTTTGATTTTCTGAACATAAATCCAAAGACACTCTTTGCCTGCTGACGGCGTCTGTCCTCTTGTCGCTGAAGTGCCATTATATCCTGCGAGCTCAACGCAGACCCCAGGATCTGCCCCTGTTTTGCATACAATGTTACCTCCTGGAGGTGATAATCTTGTAGTGACAGGGATAGGTCCAGTACCTCCTGATGATTTCCTGAAATTATTCCAATGAATTTCTTCAATCACTCAGAAAAATTCTCATCAGAATAGGGAGACGAAATTTACGAAATATTTGGACACTTCCTCTAGGAGGAAAGGTGCCGTCTGCAGCATCAAACAAATGAGATTTGCCGTATGGAGGGGCTTCCGAAGCCTCACGAACTCCAGACGAGGGGGAAGACAGCCTGAAAGCCTTCGAATCGGTAATAACCCCTGTCACACATGTGATGAACGTTAAACAACCGTTTTGCCGAATGACCATGCGAAACAGGTGAAACTATTATTATTATTATTATTATTATTATTATTATTATTGTTATTATTGCGCCTATCCACTGGTGGAGAAGAAAAAATAAATAAAATGCGGAACTAATCGTTAGGAGAAAATAGAAATCGCCGTAAAATGATGCGTCTCCGGACGTGTCGCTAGAATTTAATGACTATCGGCACATTTTCGCGTGCCATTCGCACCTGAAAAATAAACGACCAACAGGTGATAACTGAGGTGACAGTCATCATTATTATGGGAATAATTTTATATTGATGCGATTATGTGAGAAGATTTAATTAGATGGAAAACAGTTAAAGATTACTATTGCATAGCCAACTTTCTACTCTGGACGTTTTGCATTTATGTAATTAACCTCGTCCTCCAATTCTTATATTATTTGCTTATTCATTCACTTGTTTATTAAATCCATTTCTATGTTATTTCGAAAGAAATAAATATTTAACGGAACTGAAAAATTCAGCTGCAATTTACCACTTCGCAATTGAATAATTCCCTCGCAAACAAAAATTCCTGGACATCAAAATCCGCCGGAAATTGCAGAAAAAACAATTACCCCCCCAAATTCATCCCCTCCCCCGCATTATGACCCACTACAACCGGCAGTAATGTCCCACCGGGAGTAAAATCGCTCCCATAACAAGATAATTACGGACAATAAGACGTGAAAAAAGAAAAACAACTCACAACTTCCAAGATTGAATGAAGAGTGCAGGTTTCGCAATTCCACTGGTTGCCACTGCCAGGTGGCAATTCCCCTGATTGCATAAATCTCACGTAATTGCAAGCGATCAAATATGAAACACTCCAACGGCGAATGATTTCCGCAATTGACAAAAATTTCCCCGTAAATCAAATCAACTTCACGCACTGTCTCTCAAACGACTGTTCAAGGTTGATTTTTTTACTCACCCAGTTAATGAAAAAATAATAAATCCGTTTGAATCAATTCAGCCTGATAATGATGAATTATGAGTGATGGAAAATTTATTTAAAAAAATTAAAAATGGGGGAGAGAAAATCCGTGGTGTACGGGCATCCGTACGGACGCACGCGCGGCAACTGGCAACAGCCGCAAGTACCAGAGAATCTTTCGAGATTGACCGCATACCGGTTCTCCTCATTCCATCCTGCGTTTCACAGTCCACCATCGGACTCCGAGGACGCGAAAAATTATTTCCAATAATCTTTCCTTTATATTTTTATTACCACCGGCATTCCCCACCCCCCAGTTGCGCCAACCGCAAGAAGTACTTGACATTCACACAATTTTCCGATAATCTCCACCGACACCAGGACCTATCAAAGAATTTCAGGTTGTCTCCAGTAAATTCACGGCAATCATTGAGTCATTCCACTTTTTTTTTCATCATTTTTTGAGAACTTGTTGATTATAGATAATTTATTCATGATTAAAAACATTTTTTCCCTCCCTCTGGGAGAAATCAGGCAATATGTAATTACGATTATCAGCGTTGATGGTATGGAAATTAACTGGAATTTATTGGAGTGACAGAATTGAAATGGATAGACTAGCTCATTCATTTCATCTCGTTTTATTCAATTTTCACCGTCAAATTGGATTCGTGGCGGTATTCATTATCTCCAGCGACAAATTGTTGATGATAATTAGATCTTGAATGAGAATAATTTGTCATGCGAGACTATTTGACTAGATTGCCCACCCCTGTTGAATATTTTACGATAATATCACGACATGGAGAAATTTCTAATAGAAAATCAAATCAATTTTTCTCCAAAAAATTATTCTCTCTGATTAAAAAAATCGTTGTCCATCCCAGTTACTTAATACCTTCAGTCACCAAGCCTCCCTTTATTATATATAAATCACGTATAGCCCATATCTCTTCAAAGCTCACAAAGTTTTCCAATGGTTCAAATTTCATCCATTTATCTCTATGCAAATCCAAGTTACGACTATTTGAATGTCATGAAACATGAAGTCGATATGTCACTTGTTAGGATTGCTCCAAGAGATTAATCTTTTTGGTCGAAGGATACCGAATATATGATTACAGATAATAAAAATGATTCTTAATATAACGCATGCCTCCCGCGGGCGCCTCTAATATTGCTCTATTTTTTGAAAATAGGGGAAGAATTAATTAAGATGATTTAAGATGAATTAAGATGAATTAAGAGGGTGAATAAATTGGGTTTAAATTAAGTTGGGATAAAATGGAGATGTGTTATCGTTGATTTCATCTGGGATTTCGTGAAAATTGAGGAAGAATCGATGCAATATCCCTAAACACCCGGAATAATTTAGTTTCACACGAGATCACACGATTGAGAGGCCTTTAATTAGCTTACAGTGGAAGTGCAGTGTTGCAACAGAGATTTTTTTTCTCGTGGATACGTCCAAGTGAGTATCCCCGATGCATTGGTACAAACGTCTCGCATTGCTTGGCAGCTGGAGGCTAAATTACGACACAAGTGACCAACTTCCCTGGGCTCTTTCGAGCCCCCAAAAGCGCACTTTCCCGAATTTTATTCGTCCAGATGCGCATGAACACCAGAAACTCGGATCAATTTTTTCTTATGATTTTATTCAATAATTCATCTGATTTCATCACGCTTCCGTTAGAGATCATTGTGCCTTACCTGGATGTCGAAGCTCATATTTGTTTCTGTCCAGATTTTTCTCTCTGCACACCTCCTCAAGAATTTCCCTCAGATTCATCTTGGGACTCACTCGCGACACGTACAACTGATTTCTCGGCAAATGCACCTGTAATTTAATTTTACGACTTTTCACACGTGCTCTCAAATGAAAATAAAATATTCGTCGGTTTTCACTTGCAATTCACAACAAAAACGAATCCCGAAGAATTTCTCAAATATTCAGATACTGCGTCGGCGTTAAAAAAATTTGATAAAAAAGTAAAAGAACTTGAAATTTTGAAGAAAGAAAAATTGAATGAAATTCTACAAATAAAATTGCTCTCGTGGCAGATACTCAAGAAAAATCCCATAAATTTATCAGAAAGCTTCTCTTCACTGATAATTTCAATTGATTCTGTCGAATGAATAATATCGGTGATTTGGCACACACCTGCAATCTGAAAGTCGTTTCAAACGGTTGATTCGGCTGTTTGGCTTTCCGTGGAACAAATGTACCCTGTTTCGGTAGCAATTTAACCTTGAAAAAATAACAAAACATTATAGACCGATAAATGGAGAACAGGAGATGAGAGATGTTAAGTAAATTCATGAGGATAAGTTGAGTGCGTGAAAATTTTTACAAGAAAATTTCTCTACGTTTCATAAAATTAATAAAATATTGTTAAAATAGAAATCATAAGGAAGAAGTAAAGCGGAAAGGAGAGAGCGAGAAAAATCACAAGAATACATTGACAATTATTATATTTTAATAAAATTAAGTAAGTTATTAATTAAGATAAAATTAAGTTTTCTAGGTGTGGACGAAAGTATGGACCCCGAAAATGCGAAGGGGCTTGAATGAAACCGGAAACATTTAGCCTTATCTTAATAAATAAATTAAATTAAAAAAAAAATGTATTCATTAATTTTCTTCTCTCTCTCTCTCTCTCACATCCGGTCTAACACTGGGGCGAAAACGGAAACGAGTTAAAATAAATAAAAATTAATCGACACCTTTGTGACGTAACAAGCGATTTCTATCCGCCACTGGGGAAAAATCAGTGGTCGATGGAGAGGAGAGGGGTAAAAAATGATGTACAACTGATGAAAAATACCTGAAGAGCATCCAATGCTCCAATGGGAGTGTTTGGCTGATGGGGCAGAACAAGTCCACGTTCTCCTATAGCTTGCAGGGTGTAACTCGAGGCTGCCAATTTGTGGGCCGTTGCTATTTGCACCAGCAGATCCATCATTGCAGTACTGGAATACAAAAAAAAAAATTCCTGACCTTGAGTGGAATGATTAAAGTACTCGCGAGTGAGTTTTTTTTTGATATTCTGCATTCCTCAGATTTACCGTCGACTTTTCAAAATAATTTCATTATTTACGTGCATGAATAATGAATGGATAATAATATCCAGGTCTCCGAGGCAGGTGTCCTTGAGTGAGAAATTATCATCGGAGAAAGTCATTCATCTATTTGCAGGGTAATTTCGAGGCAAAAATTCACTGAGATTCAGGTTTTATTTATTTTTTTTTTCTAACATAAATCGGCCTGCTTCGACAATTTTTTCTCTCCCATTTTTCAATGTAAAATTGTTTGTGAAAATTGAAAGTTTTTGCACTGTGTGCATTGATGGCTAGAGTTCAACTGCTCCTTGCATTTTCAATGAGAAAAATAGAAATTTCGCGAGGAAAGAGTTTATTTGAATGAACTCCTCGCTTCACACCCATTGTTAGTGCATTTTTTTCTGGACAATAAAAATAAAAAGGGCACGGGAAGCCCCAGATGGTACGCATGACTAGATATCGAATGATCGAAATATCCTGAGAGGTGTACACGGTGTAGTCACGGTTCCTCGCGCAATGTATTTTTTTTTCATCTTTTTTTCATCACTTGTGGAGAGGAACATCATCTAGTTGTAACTGCCTCACGTCTCATAAATAATATCGCATTGACATTGGAACAACACCTCTTAAGAATATAAATAAATTATAAATTATAAATGGAGTGCAGAGATCTTCGAGCTTTTGATGCATTTTTTTTCTTCAAAATGAGAGGAAGAAATACCACCGAGAATTGCAAAAGGTAATCTTCACGAATAGATTAAGGCCGATGGATGAAATTATTCCAATTTCTCCAGGTGAGGAAAAAAAAAGTGAAAATGATCGATATGCAAAAAAAAATGAGAAAATAGAGCACTTGTTACGTTGAGAAATTTAATTGGCGAATTGAATTGGAATTCCCTCGATTCCATGCTACCTCTTGACAGCTGGCTCGATCGAATTGAAAGTGCATGCATGGTGATGGTACAGAAAACATGTATTATCATGTGTAATACACGCGCATAAATGACTCGACGGGTGATCGGTGGGAATTTTAAAGGCAAATAAAACTCGGATGCTGGTAAAACCGTGGACCCAGGGAGTGAGTTTTACTCTGATTGCGCAATGAATCTAATGTGCGTGCCACATTACATATTGCGAAGGGATGATCAAGACTTGCGGCTACCGAAAGTCATTTTAGATTTTTATTTATTCCAGTACCTACTCCGATCATGACTTCATATTAAAAATTATCCCCCTCCCCCTCTCCCCTTAAAAATTTATTTCTGATATCGTCTTATTTATATAATAATAATATCTATAAAAAATAAAAAAGAGAAGAATAAATTAAATTAATGAAATAAAACCGCATTAAGAAAAATAATGAGGAATAATTAAAAATATCATTACGATCCAATTTATTTCAGTTGAAAACATGGCTGGGCGTAACAATTCCCCGAAGTATCAATATGTGAAAATATTTGCGGACGATTACAAAATTTTTACATAACCGCGTGGCCTCATAATTTCCCTACTTGCACAAGTGAATCGATCACTGACTGGTGAAAAATTCGAAAAAATCGAAAAAATCGACTCCAAAGTGCATCGAATTCAAATGAAAACAGAAAAACTAATCGCGATGATCAATCATTGGTAGAAATAAAAAACCCCCACGATGTTTAATGAATGTTTCCTTGATGATGATTTACCTTCGTTCGACCGTGACTCTCTGCGAGTGAACATGATGGTCCCTCGGTAATTGGACCAGTAGCTCCATGCTTCCAGTGAGCATGTCTGCTGGTGTATCTTCAGTTACAGTAAGTACCATCGTGGTACTCTTCTCCTCTCTACTCCTGGAAATTAACGATAAATACTATTTAAATAATCATGACAACACAATTGACGATTAAATCAGAGTGAAGTAACATCGCGGTTATAAATTTCCGACAAAATCGGTAATAAAGTATGATAATTATCATGACGCACATGAGAAACAAATCGATGTCATTAGATCGATTCGAGGGGACAGCAGACCCGATCGATTAATCGTGTCACAATCGTGATTTGACAAATTCAATAGTCCCCACGAGAAACATTGCATTTATAACAGTCAACCGTGACCCTCTTTTCGTCGTGCGTTCGCCATTGAGTTATCATATTGGAGTGCTATTATTACATAATTAAATCACGGAGTGAGTGAGTGTTGAATACAAATGAGGCGTGATCGGCACGAAATTCCTGATGGGGCAACGAAAAATTGAGACTTTCCAAGGAAGAGCATTTAATCTATTGTTCGTAACTGGTACTTATCTAAAGTTCTGAGGCGTAGATAAGAGTAATTCAAATAAAGATTGCGTACAGACGAAAAGGATGGAAAGCAGATATTTGTATTTAGGAGAATCGCTTTGAAAATTCCGGTGTCGATTATTTTTCGTCACAATGGCGTATGGCTTAGTGAATTTCTGGAGAATTAAATGACTGAAAATAAAAATGGTTTTTTCAGTGATCATCTAGTGGAAACGTACATAATCATCATCGAGTTGGAATCGCGTGTGAAGAAACTTCTCGTGTAGTTTTCCAAGTGTACAACAAAGTAAGGAGTAGGCAATGCGAACGGAAGTCCGCCTCGGTGATGAGCGAAGGTCGATTATTTCGAGTTTTTCATTGCTTCATATTAATCCACCGATACTAACCACAAGTATTACCCTCATTACCCCCTCCGATAGATCCATGAGGTACGAATAAAAAAATTGCAGATATAAAAATAAATTGCACGTTGAAAAATAAAACAGACGACCGAAAAGCAACATTTTGCGGGAAGATCGTGGGGACAAAAAAGTTGGATAAAAGGGCGAGAGAAACCAAAGGCGATTTAACCGAGCGCAAAAGCTGTGGAGGAATTGTCGAAGCGTGACTTCCATCAACTCTTTCCCCTGAAATCCTAGACTTTCAGAATATAAAACTATTCGTCTCTCTCAAATATCATCAGAGACAAATTGTCTGGAAAAATTCTAGTATTCTCAGAAAATCAATTTTCGCGTTAAATAAATTCATGAGACTGAATGTCAATTGATAGAAATTTTTTGTCTGTAAAATTGTTGAATCCGTGGGTGTCAATTTTTTATCGTTAAAAATCTGGATCTAACTATTTTACCATGTCGATCATTATCGTCCCATTACCTGTCATTACCTATTATCAAAGCTGATAAGAAATATCGGGTCAGACATTCGTGGAAATTTTTCCCTTAAAAATCAATGGGGGAATCGGGCAACGAACAATATCTCGGTACCGAAATGATTGTGCGAAAGTCGGGGATAGGAAATCGTGCGAAAATCTTAACGTCTTTATCTATAGACACGTATGCGTGGAGAGGACCTGGAGGTGCGGGAGGAGGAACAAAGACCTCCCGTTACGTAAATCTTCCCCCGGTCGCATCTTAAATACATCATGAGAAAGGCAATACCGAGTACATGCCCCAAAGATTCGTCCCCGGATTAACCGTTATGTCATTTAATTACGCGATATTCTGCACGATATAATTTACATATTACGTGCCCAACAAATTTTCCAAGTTCCATTCACTTTTTTTTATTATAAAATAATGAAAAAAATAGAAACTGTGCGGAGGAAAAAATGGAAAAATATTGGCTGACAATTCACGTAATTGGGAAACGAGATTTTAATTTTAATGATTTTTACATAAATTCAGGAAAGAGTGTACGACAAAAATAGATACTTCTTAATTCTATAAATTTCAAGGGGTGGGAATGCAATTTTCATGGGGTAATATTTATGAATTGCGGTGGACTAACGAGTGGTATGATAAATCCGCTTCACGTGTCCAGCAGTAATTTTAGCGTCATTTTAATGGTATTTTTTGTGAAATTTTTCTTTCTCCCCGCATTTACGCGGAATGTCATAGTAATCTGGTTATAATGGGAGTGTTCCATAAAAATGTTGATGGAAAACTTCAATGAATACTCGGTCTTTCGAAATGGCGAGCAGTTAAATGGTGAATAATAAATTTAAGGAGATGAGAAAAACTGAACGTTAAAATTCTTTCTGGAACAATGAGAGCGGTAATTTGCTAATGCGTGGCCTGCTGAAAGAGTCATAATGAACAATAAAGTGGATAATTGTCTCAACAAAATGCTTCATCTGAATTCTAAATCATTCGGATTTAAATGCAAATCCCTTGAATTTGCAAATGAAGACATCAAAGTTAAAATGCAAATATCCCATTAAATATCATGATATTTTAACCAGATATCCAAACAATTATTTCTCGGTACCATTGAAGTACGAAATCACGCGATATAATCCAGAATTCGCGAACAGATTGAAGTTTTCAGCGTTCCACATTGAATTATCGTTTTAATTAAAACGATAAAAATCCTTGATTGTAATTGGTCATTCAGAGATGATTGTCAAGTCGTTGGAAGTAGCTTGTTAAACCCGAATAATTCGAAGGAAATAAAAATCCCTGAAAGTATTCCAAGCCCTCCAAAGAATACGTGACCACTTGACATTGTCGTAAAACCTCTAACGACAGTCGAGAGATAATGAATAATTGATAATGTCTGTTCATATATGCTACAAATGGCCATGAAATTGACGCAACGTCGAGCGACCCTGCAGCTGACTGCCCCATTCCCTCGTAAACGTTCCATATGGTGAATAAATTGCAAGTACCCCCCCCCCCTCCCCCCACAGGTCTTTTTGCTCTGAATTTTTCCCCCACGCGGTTAGCAAAAAGTCAAATGTTATTTCAAGTACTTTCCCGAGGGCTGGGCTGTGGCGAAATGCCACTTCCGGGATAAAACGGATCCTATTATTTTTGCTCCAGTGGAAAAAGAGGATTGATCGGTAGACTAATTTACCCTACCTCTCCCTGGACATTTCAAGTACGCGTAACCCACCAACAATTTCAGTCTTAAAACGAGGGGGAAAAAAGGGGAGGTACTGGTTATAATGAGTGGGATGGAGACGAGGAGAGACTCGAGATCATCGGCTACCTCTAATCACAGGCTTGGTCTGATGGCTGCAACTTGTTGGATGTTAAGTTTACATTGAAGAACGCAACAACTCGGGAAGGTCGTCGCCGAGTAATTAATCATTTTAATCTCGGAAAAAATTACGTTTTAAGAATCATTCCAATGCGCGGGGAAAAATTCACAAGAAAATCAATCGCAACCTTCACTACCGCATTTGCTCTGAAGATTTTTTTTTCCACCCGAGCTAAAAATAGCAACTCTGTGGTCACCCTAAAACATCGTAAAAATAAAAATAAATCTGCGAGATTGATGAAGGGATCAATAAAAAATTCATGTGGAAATATTTGCCAGGCCAACAAGGCTGGACGAGATGAAAAGAAATTTACAGAAATCGAAATTGCGATAATTAGAGCAAAGAGAATTTCACAGAAGTATTCACGTATAAGGATTTCGAGGGGAGAATCTTTTTTCTCAGTATCATTGTTATAAAATAATGGGAAAAGGGTAATAAAAGTGATAAGAGAGATGCAGCCGAAGGTAAATTTGATAAGAGAGGATTTCCATTCTGTCACGACCACTGGTTCACGCAAGTTGTAATAAAGTAGTGGGGTCTCAGCTGGAGTAATATAACGGTAATTCTTCCGTATGTAGTGGAATTTACATTTACAATTTAGGAAGGTCGTGCATGTGTTCCTTCTCATCCATTCTTTCTATTCCCCCAGCAGTCCAACAAACAAAAAAATAAAAAAGGGATAGCATCACGAAGAGTATTATCGCGAGACTCAAATTAAATTCCTTGAACTTAATCTCTTAATCCATTTGTCATTGTCGTTATGATATCGAATTGAAGATTATTTTCATTCCCTATACCCCAGAGAAAATACAATGAGTCATATTATCACAAGTTTTATCATCTCTCGACCTGAATTCCATCCGTGGAATGCTATTGTACACGTTTGCTACTTATTTACCACAATATATTAATTGCGCACAATAAAATCATCAATTATCCCGTAAATTTGAAGAATTTTTTTGTGCCGAAAAGTATGGACTCGATAGGAAAATATCAAACAATCATCACAAAATTTTTTTATGATAGATTTTGGGAATAAAGTGAATTTAGAATGGTAATTTGATGTGCGAGCCGATGATCTCGATGTGGTGAAATTGATCGAAAGAAAAAGTGGAAAGTGACGTTGTGGGATGAATTGGCAACTAAACGACAACAATTGTCTCTGGGAAAAGTGGAGAACATCCGCAGTGGTCCCAGAGTGTGGGTAAAGAAAAATTGGCCGTGAAAGCTGGCATTGATACAGGTCTTGTTCAATACTCAACATATTAGCAGTAACCAGTAGTTTTCTCCAGCTACAATTTTCCAATCACGTTGACTATCAATTCATTGTCCAGATACTGTTTTAAATTCTGGTCGATTCCAGGTATTTCGTTACGTCAGATTTTATCGAGGAAGAAACAGGGCGAGAGAAATTTATTGGGGGAATTCATTAGGACATTATTCAATACACAGATTATGTCACTCCGGTTTGATAGGTCGCTCCGAAGAAAATGACATTCTTTCCGAGTTACTTAACCCACTGAAAATTACGGCAATTGAATCACTTGGTGAAATAATTCACCTGTCGATTGAGTTTTTTTTTTCTGGCAATTAATGGCAAATAATGGCAATTAATAGTAATTAATGGCGTTTGCTACCGATAATGCATCAATCTTGTACAATTTTATGAGGCTAGAGGAAATAATCCCCATCATTGAAGGGCTTGATCTGAAGCTTCAGAAATTAAAAGAATAATTTTAATCTCCAGTGCTGGTAACAGGTATACTATCAGCTCCATGTGTATGATTAACATTAATCCAAGTTGATCACGTTTTCTCTGTTTCTAAAACTCAGTGCAGTTGTACACACATCATGCGGAAGCCTACTTAAAAGTGTTCTCTGTGATTAACCCACTTTTAAAGTTTTTTACTCCCTGTTTCATTCCTTTCTCCACCGTTGGAGATGTCTCAATGGACTTGAAATGTCTCCCGGTGCGTTACCCGTGCGAATAAAAATAAAACACCAATGCCTCCGGTAATATTTTCGGTTTAATTGCCTAATTAATTACCGAAGACATCTTTGATGAATAAATTCACTAGACACGCAGATAATAATGATTTATTTTCAGGTACTCCCATCATTCTAGGATTCTGTCTTAATGACTATTTGAAGATGAATATTTTTGTGATTGAGATTGAAAATTATTCATCAATGTTTTTATCGCCTTGTGAAGTGAATTATGAATTGCCGGGACGCGGTGACTTTCGGGTGAATTTATCGGTGCTTTGCACTAATTAATTGAAGAATTGATCAATGAATTTTGCTGTGAATTTTTTTTTTACGCTGTTATCACTGTAATAGCTCTAAATACCTCGACATTGCTCAATATTTCACCGAGAAAATGCCGACTCGTATTGAATCGACACAAGTAGTACATTAACACATTTAACATATCTGTATTATTCATTAAAGCCTGCGACAAGAGCTCACCGTGTGCGCGATCGTGATCGGCTAGGTAAACGATACAATACCCGATGAAGTCACTCATGTATTGCAACAAAATGTCTCCATGTACTCGAGTACTCGAGTAAAAGTTTCAAGTGTTAATCGGGTGTAGAAGATTTTTTTTTTTTTTCCATTTCCCAGTTTGTTAATTGCACCGCGAGCTCGAGCGTTCATCCATAATCAAGTGACTTGGTAATTGTAGCACGTTAAAGTACCCCACCGACTGTACGTTTCAAATACTAATCGGTGGGCAATTAGATCAATTGATCGATGAGCCGAGAAAATAATTTCCTCTTGCATTTCTAATTCCACTTTTTCCTAGTTTCATTGCCATTCAGGGAGGTGTTTATGGACGATAGAAATTCATTCGCTATTTGAGAGACTTTTCACGGCTCAAAGCACGGAGGTAAAATATTTCCCCCTTTTATAAATATTCAGTCTTTTTTTTTTATGAATTTTCCTTCTTTTTACCGCGTAGTGAATGTATGCGAGACTAAAACGATTGGTTGATGGAAAATTTTCATTTTGAAAAAAAAGTTTAATAAGTTTTATCCCCTGAAAATCGTAAATCAGGCAGTCGTATTATGGGAGAATAAAAAAAATGGGAAGCTTGAAAACAGACAATATTTTGTAATAATAATAAAAAATAATCCCAGTGGTATCCTCCGGATTTTTAACAACGCATGAGAAATCATCGATTACTCCACCCACGAGTGCAAGATGTAAAATTAGTATGACAAGTGACGACACCTGTTGATTATCATTCAAGCGTTGTAAGTTGACGTTAACGTATGGAAAATACACTCGGAATCATCACTTCTTTTTGCATGATCCGCGAGGTGAATAGAAAAACTATTGAAAAACGTTGATCATGTTCTTCAGGTTTTTCTTCTTTAAAAAATCTGAAGAGCACCACTTGACATGATAATTTTTTTGCATGAATAGCAGATAGTCAATACTGTGTTTTTCCTTTTCTTCAAGGACGCGAACCCAAAGTTTACGGGTAAAGTAGTTTTGTATACGCTCATAAAGGCTGAGTTAAAAAAGATATTAATTGAATACCAGAATGACTTATTTTTCCTTTTATCTTATCGATCGTTCGCAAATGCAGAAAATCGATAAAAATTGGTAGTAAAATTTTCTCGAACGTAAAAATTCAACAAAATTCATGACAAATCCGTGTATGAAATGTTTGTTCCCATGTGTCTCAATTATCGGTGAATAATTGTCGCAGGAAAATCGGCAATTGCTATTTTCGCGGTGTCTTTTAACATTGTGGAGATAAGAGGCTATAATCGATGCCATTTACGTATTCTCTTTTTTGACACGACTCTCAACCACGAGATTATATCTTACATTTCATTTGCGGGACATTGCCTGACCATAAATACCTCAACGACGGATTCTGATACTGTAATTGTAGTAATTAATAAATTTTCATAAAAAAAGTTCGTCAGAAAATTGAAAATAAAAAATGATCCAGCATATCGACTCGGGGGCCCGATCGCTGAGTCTTGTGGGAGGAAAGTGACTTATCCAGGTAAGTAGGTAGAACCAGCTATGTGAAGTTGGCATCGAAGTTTGAAAAATCTAACTTTTTTTTGTTGGTTTGGATTGTACTCATTGAGTACTTGAATGTACCCTGTGCACTTTTTTTTGTACCCTCTTACTTTAGCCCTGAAGCAGGGGGGCAAAATTGTGCAGAATCGGAGTTCAAGAAAAAATAAAAATAAACGTGGCAATCAGTTGTACCTCGATAGTACTGGTATGTACAACTTTTTTATTTTCAATACTAACCCCCCTTTGTATAGTTCACCCCCTTTCAAAATTTTAAAAGCCATAAAAAAAATAATATTACATGAATGAATTTGAAATTATTAGTACATGTTTGTACCATACTCATTTTACATCTTCATTTGTTTTTTTATGAACTATACC
>NW_011887742.1:976691-1093497 GCF_000806365.1 Fopius arisanus | reverse complement strand
AAGGGTATAGTTCATAAAAAAACAAATGAAGATGTAAAATGAGTATGGTACAAACATGTACTAATAATTTCAAATTCATTCATGTAATATTATTTTTTTTATGGCTTTTAAAATTTTGAAAGGGGGTGAACTATAAAAAGGGGGGTTAGTATTGAAAAAAAAAAGTTGTACATGCCAGTACTATCGAGGTACAACTGATTGCCACGTTTATTTTTTTTTTTTTTCTTGAACTCCGATTCTGCACGATTTTGCCCCCCTGCTTCAGGGCTAAAGTAAGAGGGTACAAAAAAAAGTGCACAGGGTACATTCAAGTACTCAATGAGTACAATCCAAACCAACAAAAAAAAGTTAGATTTTTCAAACTTCGATGCCAACTTCACATAGCTGGTAGAACCTAGATACGTAAGGTTAAAATCCCATGTTAATTTAGGCTCGTAACTTCGTGTGTGTGAGTATGTGTGTGTGTGTGACTCTTTTGGACTCTATCCTCAATACTTGAGAGCCCTATTCACCTTGCAGACGACTGCTAAGGCAATGGAAGTAATTGTTGCAATGATGGTTCAACTATTCTGGGATCGAGGTCTCCGAATAATTGATATAATTGTTATTGCTGACTATTTTTACGGAAAATAAAAATGTATAATGGTTTTAGGTGACGAATAATCGGAGAGAAAGTGATTTTATTACTTAATCATTTTATTGAATGTTCAATTGATCAGCGAATTATTAGTATGAACGTCTTGAAATAAATGACGAAAATTGACCAACTCTAGGGTAAAAAAAAATGGAAATGTTTTTTCCAAATTCTCAAATATTTCTGGAAAACTTTCTGGAAATTTTTTTTTTATGAAATAAAGAAATTTCGGAAAACACAACAATTTTATTTTTGGAAAAGGTTTTGAAAAATTTTTCCAAAATTTGAATAGGAAATTTTTTTTTATAATTTAGATGGCGTATTTTTTGAGAATATTGAAAAATTGAAAAACTGAAAAAACCACAGTATAATTTCAAAAAAATTATATTCGCAAAAATTTCTAGAAAATTATAAAAAAAATTTTCCGAAACGACTATTTGAAAAATTTTTCAAAATATTTCCCAAAAATACAATTGTTTTGCTTCCGAATTTTTTTGGTTAAAAAAAAAAATTTCTGAAAAATTTTCCTGAAATTTTTTGAAAATTTGAAGAAAATTTTCCGATTACAATTTTTTTTCCGGGCATATCATGGCATGTGAAAGTACGACAAATCAACAAATGAGGATGAATGAATAACGCGGTTAATAAAATTTGAGCCTTCATTTTGATAATTTCCCCGTGATTCATTATTTATCCAGTCACCGAATGGAATTCCAGTGGATTTCCTGTACCCACGAAAGTAAGTCAAAAGCCTGGTACAAGTTCGTGACTAATTCTGAATTTTTATCCCCAGCATTAACATGGTGACTCGTGTAATAATTTATCCACCCATACCCAAACAAAATTCATTGAACGATATTTCGGCGTTGCCATGATTAATGCTATTCAGGAAAGTGTTCCATAACTTTCTACCTGGAATTAGAAAATATCCCTCAGTATTGACAAGGGCAGATTCATTTCTCACGCAGTGAAAACCACCGCAATTAAGGATTTTATTTCATTAGGTCTTTTGTAAGTGGCACTGATGAGAAATGCCTGTGCGTCACGGTGAAGAATTCACGTGCCAAATATGGGGGTGAATTGTCTGACGGTTGATACCAAAAGTGGGTGAAATCGAGAGCACAAGAAAAACTCATGATACGGAGATCAGATGAGAGAGGAAGAATAACTTTTGCTTCAGATATCAAACGTCATTCTGTTAAAAAAAAATAAATGCCAGTAGATGAAATTTTGATTGCCTCAAATTCCACATCCCATTAACTTCACAGGTAGTCCATTCCTGAGGAAAATGCTGACCTAACTCAATCGAATAATCCCGAAAGACTCGAGTCATTCCTAACTCCTCAAAAAGATAAATCCACCAAAAAACAGGAAAAAAAAACCGGTTCATATGTGCCTGATCATCTCATCATATCATCTCGTCTAAACAAGTAGACAATTACCTCCAATTCTAAGATATCTTCACCAAAATCGTGTAATTGACCTTCCCTGAATTTTCCCTTGAAGAAACTAAATCGATGGAAAAATAATTTCCGCCAACAAGTAAATAGAACTGAACGTCTAAAACTGTATATAAAATTCCCATTAAAATAATCATCATTTCGAGTTTTCAGAATTTAGTCAGCACTAATGAATTTAATTGGCAGAAATAATTTTTTTACCCCGTATTTATAACGACAGTCTGAATCATGTCTTGGGGCTGTACTTTAGTGAGTGCAGCGCACAGGTGAGCAAGTGTCATTGACACTTTTGAAATACGGAAAAATCTCAAAACCGGTGCGAGTGCGCGCACGTGTCGGTCGAGATTCCGTTGAATGGTATGGAAATATGGCATTGAAATCACATTGCGGCCCTCGATCCTCACGAGAGGACGAATTTTCATGGTATCTCCGGTTCAACGGTTTTTAAATTCACCGGAACCGTTAGCAAATCCTATAATAGAGATCATCACCAAGAACTCATAAATTCCAGATTCTATCGAATACCCACAATAACTCTTCCGATATCCGAAGTTATTCACCCGGAAAAAAATATCCTGGACAAAATCCTTGGAAAAAATCCCCCGGAAAATCTCCCAAAAAAAATAAAACTATTCCGCTTTTTCTTGAGCTCGAGTCGAATAATTACCCGAGTGCAATAAATCTGAAAAGGTTTGTTTTCGTCCTTACAGTAGCTATCGTTATTAATTAATTTTTTTATCCAGTAGATTTTTTCTTGCAGGGGATTCATTATGAAGGGATTTCGTCCGGGGAATTTCGTCTAGGATATTTTTGTTGGGGAGAATAATTCCTATAACTCATTTTCCACTTGCGAATCCATTCCCAATTTATCAGAAAGCCGGTGATGCCCTGGGGTTAAAGGAAAATCGATTGGATTGGATTCGATTAAATTGGATTCGATTGGATTCCTGAGAATTGAAGAATTTTTCTCAATTTATTTCCAACTTGAAATTTGAAGAGCGATTTTCCCCCGGGATGGGTTATCCGCCCTAAACATAAACAAGCCATTACCGCAGGGAATCGGAGAATCTCAGAATGCAATTATAAAGAGTGCTGGTGATACTGTCCTATTGAAGAATGTACACGCGATGGTTATGCCTTGTACACAGGGATCCTGAGCATTAAAAGAGGGCAACGCCCGAGGTGGCCTTGCTCACGACCTCCTCGGATACCTTCCCTCCAGTAGAGAAGCCACCGGGGATAAAAAGACGAGGGGAGATGGGCAAAACCACTAGAATGAGAAATATAGCATAAAGAGAAAACGATAAATCCCAGAGGAAGAGAACTATTACCCCAGAGAAAATTTACCATCATATTTCCCATGAAATTGCAGTAAAAAAATCTACAATTTTTGGAAGAATTATTGAAACATTAATCAAAAAAAATATAGAATTGAATGGAATAAATTTTTTCCTGGGGTACAAAAAAATTCCTGAAAATTCCTGAAAATTCCTGAAAATTCCTGAGAATTCCTGTGGATTACTGAGAATTACTGGAGTCAATAGTCAATGGAGTGTTCTTGGGAATAAAATTTTTTTTTCCAACAGAAATAATTTTTTTTTGCTCGGCAGGGTTAGGTGCTCCTGAGATAAGATTCCCTCTCTGAAGAGCACCGGTTACGTATCCCCGGATGGCTGACGTTCCTCAAGACCGGTAGGTTGGTTGAACCATTGCTGAATCCCCCCACGGAATGTTGAACATTGTTAGCCAGTGAATATCATACTTTGAAGGAAGCAATACAGATTGCAAAAATAGCGATCACCTCTCAGCGCTCACTTCCCTTCCAAGATATTTACCATTTTCTCGGGGCAAATGTCCCGGTGATTATTGTTGTTCTCTCAAGCTTCATTGAGGTGATTTTTTTTTCTACAATTTATCGATGGAATTCTAAGATAGAAAACTGGTTCTGAGATAGAAAAGGATTCATTTGCTCAGGTAATGGAGGTTCGAATAGTTGAGGACGGCAGATTATGAAAATAGAAATCCGATTGCAGGGATATTTAATCAATTCCAGTCAATCATTTCGGGGGTTTCCAATTTGGGGTCAAGCTTGATTAACCTTTACACTCTGATCAGTACCCGACAATTCACAACCGAAATTTATTTTAAAAATTATTTCATCGATTGACTTCATATCCTCCGTATTTTACATAAGATTGAAATTTCTCAATGTCGATAATGATAAATCGATGGAGAATATTAAATTATGAATTAACGATACCCGTAGAAAATAGAATAACAAATGATAATCAAGACCCAAAGATTTACGTAACACTCAGCTTTATCGAGTTTGTTACTTTTACCCGGAGTCTATGGATATGATTATCAACGAGGTATGAAGTTCCGAATGGATTTCCTCCTTGCAATTTTACAAATGTGCGATAAATGACGTAATTCTCAATTAGAATTACGCACGCGATTGGCAGGAAAGTGGCCGTGGAGGATAGTATGCGTTGCGTTCACTCGCTCTTTTCTTCCTTTTATTTTTGCATTTGACGTTTTATTTTTATTATTGACTCGAGTGTGAGAGAAGGCCGTCTCAAATTCACACGCGGAAGTCATTCCCCGTGCGGATAGTGCTGTGTATCTGATGGCACGTATACACCAGGTCCTCCATTTTTTTTTTTTTATTCATTTTTTATTATAGGCCATCCATTATGTATATATATCGCGGAATGGAGCAAACGGAATCCCGGTATCTCATTCGCATGGCATTTTATACTAGGTGGGCGATGTTTATATCCCGTCAACCTGTTCGTGTACTTTCCACAATTTTTTTATCCATCACGAGATTATCACCGAGAGAGAAAACTACCAGTGAGATTACCGTCCTTGATTTCTGTTTATGTTGCTCCGGTTATTTTTTAAAAAGTAAAGATAATGTCAATCGCAGAGTTTCAATTTCTGCGGTGTATCGATTCGCATCAGAAAATATTGACAAATTTTAATTTTTATAGAATTCAAGGAGTGAATCGCGTCGCATGCCTCGATAACAAATATATTTTCAGTTTTATTCCCACCCATCTGCAGGAGTTTATATGGTTTCGTCGGGATGATGCCGTTCGACGAGTTTCCAACAGCGATTAAATGAATCGTTCAAAGATGAAAGTATATCCACGAACTGACGGACCAGTTCTTTTTTTTTGCCATTTTTTTTTATTTATACCTCTCCCAGGTCTCGTCTGACTTCTTCTTTACTCATTCTTGCCAAACATATACTCAATAAGGCATCGCCACTTAATCCTGTTCCCGAGTTGAGGGAAAAAAAAATTATTGGAGTTGAAAAAATGGTGAAATTTATTCCTCGGTCAAATGTCCTCCCGTCATCTCGTGAAAAAGGAATGTTAGCATTTTTTTTTCCCCTTTGCAATGGGAAATAAAAAGCCACAGGTGTTTGTGCAACGCGGTGTTAATGAATATGGATTAAGGCGAGTGATAATTCCAGATAAAATAAGTAGGTGTAACTTGACTAGGTATTTTTCTGGGGAAAAATTCTCGATATTGAAGAAATTGTTCCAGAGGTATCGGTTGCCCTTAGATCTCGGTACGAATATCTCTCCGTGAATAATCAATGTTCCTCTGATAATCGTATGCAATTTTAATTTTTTAATAAAATCCCAATTCCACCGATTGCATCACAATAATGTCACAATAATGTTACGTCAGAATTACGACCTTCCAATGTCAACAGGTTGTTCCGGTTTTTATAGTTCCCCCTACGATACATTGTAATGCTCTCATCTTCTCCGGAAAAATACCTCCCCACGTTTAAATTTTCCTCTCAATTGTCTTAACCTGACGTAATCCGGATTTTACACGGATGAGACGCAAGTATGAGATAATTCCTGAGGAATTCTAAATCCTGATGCGTAGAAAAAAAAAACTCCATTATTTACAACTAATCGGGAAAAAATTCCTGTGCCATTCGGTGCAATTAAAAGTTATTCGTCAAGAACGTGTGATAAATAAATAATGAACATCGCAAAAAGAGCATTCCTGAAGATGAAATAAATCGGTGAAAATGAATTTGATACAGAGTGGCAACCAAAACATTTCTCCATGAATATCTCACAAGAAAAGCAACAGAAAAAAAAAGAGAAGGCTCGTGCGTGTCTTTGCGTGGTAAAAGTCATGTACTGAAGTAAACATCCTCAGATAAATATTAACCCCGCCATTGATGCTCTCGTAACCGCGGTATTGAGACCGAGTGAGATAAGAAAAGCGTCCGAAAATTAGTATTGCGTGTGAGGGTCTCTTTCCTTTTCAATAATTACCGATTTTTCTCATTCCACCGATAATTAACCGGGTCATTAGCAATACGAGTTGTCCGCACTTTGTCTTTCCGATTGGTTCGCCCACCCTACAGTACCCCACGCCTCGTCAAAACAGTTATCTAGCCTCGATTTGTCACGAAACAGCATTCGATTTCCGATAGACACGATATGTTATTTACCTTAACTATTGGGTTCGCGTTACGACAAAACTGTCTCGTGGATGGTGACTACTTTATGGATAGGAGTAATTTTATCACTTGGGGGTATAGAAAGCTGGGGATTATTACCCCGTCTCTTCACGAGTCAAAGAATACTGTGAATACATCTAGAGAAGCACTTTATGACCTTTTTTCTACAGGAGAAATTATATCGCCAGCTATTTTATTGGATGCCACGATCTTTCATTTATTTTTCGCTTTTTAGTTGGGTATTTATTTTATTTTTGGATGGTCAATGCTAAATATTCGGATCAAGAATTCATGATATTTAGAACGACGGGGCAATTTTTGGATATTTTCGGAGAATTAATTATGGATATATTATGAGGTATTTGTTGCGATCATAAATGGATATTTTAAAGTGGAAATATGAGAAAAACGACTGCGGAAGTATCGAATACCATTGACTCTGGGGTTAGCGATTCTAATTAAAGTCTTTAGACCGCTACGCTCCCATGGTTTCCATGATCGCACATACGTGAATTACAATGAAGGCGTCCAACGGGGTTCATTGACGCGAGGCCTAACACTGGAAGTGAAATGGCTCATGTAGCATACGATGTCGATCTGGTCGGAAGGAAATCGCGAAAGTTGATGAATTATACTCAACGGATATTCGATAATTGTCAAAATTTCGTCTCCGCCATGAAATTATCCAAAAAGCGGGACTAACGTGCTTCCAGGTAGAAGAGAAAATCCGGAAACTCGTCCCAGGACTTTAAATATTATTTCCTCAACGTAAAAACATCTTTCGAAAACAAACAGACGCAGGAATTTAAATCCGCATATTTCCTCTTGCTCAATAACTTAATTCCATCCATTCACTTTTCTTCATCTTCCCTGATTTTTATCACAAATTGCACCCAGTGATAACGCGATATCACATTTTTTATTTGCTAGATGACATCTGCGTAATAACGATCGTACCATCATCTCGGCGCCAGTTTTCGTATCTATGAGATAACATTTTTCGAATGAGGTTGATACTTTACACAATTCAATCGCCAGGTTAAAATTACGTTGACAGTTCGATTAATTAGGCGCAGGTGATCATCGATCGGATATTTCTACAAACATTTTGGGTAATGGACGGCCAGAATCTAATTAATTTGAATAGTTGTTTTAAAAAATCAATGAGGGCGTCACCATATTTGAAACCCCTAGCGACAGCGAGATCTTCCAAATGGTGGCGTCGACATCGGCGCTCACTTCGTATTTTTAAAAATCAAGTAAAATTATTTATATCGTCCAAATTAGCCCCCATTAACTTCATTCCGTTTTTCTAAAGTGAACAAATTTTTCTAAGCCATCTGAAAAAATTTCTATCAATTTTCCGCTGAGAATTCACGACGTAAAGTTGCAAAGGCGCGAATCCCAGTGATTATTTTCAACTCCCGAGGCCTTTTAACATAGAGAACTAAAATCAAGTGACTTTACTTGAAAGTAAAGAATCTCTTTTCTCAGTGTAATCATAAATTTCCAGGAATGGTCCGTTATCGATAATGGATCCATTGTCCTACATGTCGAGAAGCATGAATGGTCTCATGGAACGATCGGAATCAGGCACGAGTACTGAGGGTGTGCGGTACGTTTAGGTGAACGATTACCGGTAAGATGAGACATGAGAGACATAGGATGAAGGAGGAGCAGGAAGAAGAGAACAAAAACACACGTCCGAGGTCATCGAATGGGAAAAGACGGTGGGCAATAAGTGCTGGGCTGCCCTACGGACCGTGAACGAACACTGCAAGCCGAGCAACAATTTTATAATTATTGTTCTAGGTATATCGGTACTATTTTTAGGTTGTAGATCTTAGCTAGAGACATTGTAGATCAGTGCTTGGAGATGTCGAGTGTTTTACCTTGCAACTTCGCAATGATTTTACCATTGAAACGTGCAATTTTTCAGAGAATAGCAATGACTTATTTTCAGGAGAAAGTTATGTTCCATTATTTCAGGATATTTTTGGATATCAGTGATTGAGAATGAAATTCCTTCAAAAGATTCTTCAATTATTATCGGAAGATCTCCTTTCGCCCTGATAAACTTATCGAGAGCGCATTTGGGTAATCCATCCGATACATCCCGAATTAACACGTCAATCAGTGATAATCCCTTATAATTTTCAATAATTAATGAACACCCATGAAGACAGAAAGAATTCAAGACATGAAACTTGGAATAAAATGGACAACCGATGTTTTTGGTGAATTGTTTGAAAAACATTTAAACATAACCATCATTATCTACTGAAAATAATCATAAATTTTCTGTCACTGATTGTTAATTATCTCACACAATTAATAAATTCGATAATAAGGTGCGTAAACAATCGACAATTAATGCCTATTCATTGACAGGAATAATTCGCGGTTAATAAACTGATTCGTCAACAAAAAAATTATCTCCACTGAGACAAACATTTCGTAACTCCTAGTAATCGTTCATTCAACGTTTAATGCACCTGTTCAACTTCGCACTGCATCAGTATCGCTGTAATATACCAGCTGACCTTGATCGATTCTCCAGGCACCATTCCAATACAATAGTCTGGTTATCGTTCGATCACTCAAATTAAACTGTAAGTATTGCGTACCCGAGCAGACGTATGTCATCAATTTGTTGTTGCACCGATAAATCTAAAGAACGTTGTTAAAATAAATTTTTACTGAATTTTCCAGGTTTTGACCATGAAATGACAACAACGCAGTTCCTCTGACATTTCAGGGGGTTGTCTCATTGAGAATTGATTTTTTTATGGAAATTCATGAAAGGCTTACATGAAAACTGATAGGGATTAGAGAAATTGAATTTCCTTAGTCATTCCTTAGGGAAGAATTCAGTGTAATTTTCCGGAAAATTCCGCCATTTTTTTCAACAACGTAAAAATCTCAACTATCACACCGACTTTGATATCCAGCTTAATGATTCAACGATTCCTATCAGGAGTTTATCACAGCAGAGATAACGAGCGCATTACTCCACAATGAGATTAATTGACTGAAAAACCTGAATGAAGTGAAGATGAGCCGTTAAAAAATGACAATAATTCTACAACAATTTAACATTCCCCTTTTGATTCCATAAAGGTCTACCTTTTAAAATCCTCAAAACCTGACGAAAAAAACTGCATTCTAATATACGTCCCCGCAGTAAATCCCGATACTCCAATCGCCATAGATAATTTTTTTCCTAAATTATTCCATGAAGACTATCCAATGAAAAACAAAAAAAAAAAACAATTACTCACGAGTCCTTCGAGAGGAGCCATCTCCATAAATCGAATCTCAAAGATCAGCCCCTGGCACCAACTCAACGTCAAACGCAAGTCCACAAATTAACGCAATTAAAAATCGGCAATTAATTACAGAAAAAAAAGGGAGGAGAGCGGGGGAGGGGGATAAATTTCACTGGTAAGGGGGAACAATTTTTTTTTCACCGTCAATTAGGCGTTTGACGTTTTATTAACGTTTTGAAAAATTTCACGAGCAAATACATTGACATCGGGTTTGTAACAAACACAGATCGGTTGAACTGTCGACTCACTACTGGCGACAAGTGGTAAAAGAGGAAAGGTATAACGGCTCAAGCCTGCGAGGTAACACGGGGGCAGCCTCTCCCTCCCACTCACCCCCCTTCTCCCACCCTCCCAACCCCCCACGGTCTTATCCATTGGATTTAATGTACAACTTCGGTGACTTTCGTGACGGCCACGTGACTAACCGTCCACACCGGCTCGGTAATTTCCGGAATTTATGTTGTCTGACATGAGTTTATAACGAAAAATCCATTTCCGGATATCAATGGAACAGCTTCATCAATTCATTTAATTTGGGTACCACAAAATATCGACTACTCGAGTATCCGAAATTATTAACTCTTACTGACGCTTTTTCCAAGAAATTCAAATAATTTATAGTGAATCTATTATCAATTTTTAATTTTAAAAAATGCTCATTTTCCCATTCAAAATAATGATGAATAAAAAAGAATTTAATTTAATTCGATAAGATTTTTTAAATTGAAAAACACCAAAGAAATGTTGCGATCTCGCTGCAGAGGGGCCTAAAATCAATCAATCGAAACCCATTACGAAATGTCATACAGGATTGAATAGTTGGTAAACGACCACCAGAGATGAATAATTCATAAAAAGAGATCTAAAAAACTTGTATGGACTCCCGTCACGTCAACCTCCCCCTGTTGGTCAAAACAATAAAAAAATCATGAAAAAAGGTTCCTCAACCCATAGGTATTTGCAACGATTATGTAAACCCAGCAATTGCCATTAACATTTCTAAAAAGAGGGAAATGATTCTCAAATGAGAACCTTAATTACGCAATTATCTCAAAGATGTTGTGTGTTATAATGGATCTTCAACAGGTGCACAACTCAACTCTTCAGTTGTGACGCATACGCCACAGTCGAGTGGTTTTTCCGCGGGTTGCACTTCGTGCACTCTATCATAAAACACGCTCTTTGATACATCAAGTCCACGATGAAAAAATCCTTCAAAAATCATCCCGAAACCTTGGAATTATTCAAGCCGAAATAATTTCGCAATCGCACTTAAGGATGCAAGGAAATTCAGAACGACAGAACTCTGAGGAATAATCAAAAAATAACGGCCCCTAATTTATCCTTCAAAGTTTTAAGAGGACCGATAAGCAATAAATATGAGCGAATACGAGTAAATACTAAATACTCTCCTTATTTTAAATCTAAATAAACGATACCCCACGTGAATTATCCAACTATATCCCTAACGAATCGAATACCGGATAATCGATAAACCTAAATATTGACAAAAATATCGCAGAAACATTTGGCCAAGCCCGTGTCATGCATTACCGAGTACAGAACTCGTTCATATTTAACGAATAAAATGAGACATTTTATATCTCTCACAATCCCGTTTCAAGATACTCTGGGATCGATATTTTTCCAAGTAACCGTAACCGATGAGAGGAACTGTGAACATCAGCATGGAAGCCTAAGAATTTCCTTCGACTCTCACCAATATTTCCCAAAAGCTGACCAAAAATAAAAAAACATCACAAAGCCATTTTTCAATGATTGCAAGACTCCCTATTTCAAAGGACAGGAACTGAGTTCCAGAAATGTTTAATCAATAGAAAATAAAAAAGACTGACCGGCGCCTGCGAAACCAGCTCTGCAGTTTAAATCCCATTTTATAACTGGTAGGAACGTTCTCTCGAATTCACTTCACAAAACTAACAATCCTGGAGCATTATCGAAACAAAACTGACCGCGAGAGTCCTTGATACAATGTACACAAACGCACGGTAAACCGTTCACTGGTACCATACGACTAAACCGTTGAAACACATATACCTCTACCAGAAACTACAGGCGTGTTGCTCCGTTTCACACACCTCCAAACCAATACACCTTTAAATTTTATCCAGGTGTTGGATACTTCACGCACGAGACAGCACAACCGTTGCACCAAGTTCTTACGGTCACGTGCCAAAACACCGGCCAATTAAATTCTAACGGACGAAACAGAGAATTTTTATAAGAGGGGCTGATTACAAATCAATCCACCCCCAAATTAGTCAAATAATAATTGATAATCACAATAATCGAGGATACTAATTGATAAATTCCGAGTTACTCATTGATTTAGAGGATTTTATTAATTGCCAAATAGTTGTTCCTTATACATGAGGTTGGATTGGGCAGAGTCATTCTGGGTAAAGAAAAATGTTATCGGTATATTTTTTCTAAATTTTCAAAAAATTTATGGAGAACTTTTCAGAAAATTTTTCTTTTGAAACAAAAAAAAACGAGAAACGGAACAATTGTATTTTTGGGAAAGGTTTTGCAAAAATTTTTCAAAAATCTGTTTCGGAAATTTTTTTATAATTTTCTAGAAATTTTCGCGAATATAATTTTTACTTTTAATTATACCGTTGTTTTCTTACATCTTTGGTTTTTCAATATTCTCAAAAAAAACGCCACCTACATTATAAAAAAAATTTTCCTATTCAAATTTTTGACAATTTGGAAAAAATATTCCGATTACAATTTTTTTTTTACCCGAGATCCCAAAACTCGAATGACACGCAGGCGGTAAATCATTGAAATTTAAATACAAATATTAAAAAAATATGTTTGTTATTCCATCCCGTGATCCGAATATAAAGGGAATAATAAAAATCTGACGTGATAAACTCGTTGAATAATTATCTATTTGCCCGAGTCAAAATTTATTAAAATAAAAAAAAATTCTGGGGATGGATTGAGCAGTCGTAAATCGTATTTTTGACATAATAAAATCGTATTATCGAATTATTTAGCAATTCTTTTTCGAGGCTCTTACGTATTCTCGGCTAAATGCACTTCAATGTAATTAGCTAATCGGTATAAGAATAATAAAAAAATTGTTGAATATCCGTCTGAATATTGAGAGAGTTTTAATTCACGTGACGTGAATATAATGAGTGCGATCTTGAACAGAAAATGCTCTCCGAGCAATTTCTCAATTCCCGTTGTCTCTAGAAGAATAAACACCGATAACTTGTCATTATCGGTATTTCCTTTTAACAAGAGGATAATTGAATACTGGTAATTCAGTGATGCATTCACTTGAAGCACTGGGATCAATAACCGTATCCTCAGGGCCCGCATGGGAGATGACCGTGGGATGAATTTAAAAAAATGAAAAATGAGGAAAACCTACTAAGCAACTGCAGTTCATTGAGCTACCCTTCACTTTCTGTAACTGTCACCTGCCACATTTCATAATAAATACACACCAACATGGATTCCGTTACACTTCACCTGTATCTTTGCGAATTTTTCAAGATAGTGAATTGTTGATTGGATTTATCCGCCTACGAGTATTACAAATATATGGATTTTAATAACGTAATAGCACCGAGATCGAGTGACACAGGCTGGAAACTGCTGTCATTGAAATCAATTACTTCAAGAGAGTGAAATTCAGCCAAAAAACATGGCTTTCCAATACAATAAAAATTTATTGATTTTCTTAATCGATTGTTGAATTGAACAAAGATGGATTTGAATTCCAGTCAGTGGAAAAAACCGGAAAATTTATACCCGAGCTCTGCAATACCAACAGTTCCACTCCACCCGCAGTGACCATAATAAACCCTGGGCGCAAGAAATAAAAATGAACTGGTGTCAATCTGGAACCGGTCCTCTTAAACGTGCCAGTAACCAATAAAAAGTGACGCAAAAAATATTTCGAATGGTTTGACAGTCGAGTTACCGGGGGGTTAGTGTAATTAGCCATTGGCTCTCAAGCCTCCGTCCACGTTGAATGTTTCCTGATAGTATAGGTTAGGTGATTCAATTGAATCGAAACCATCTGAGCTGATAAACTACGACAATGGCCCTAGAATTCATGATTAATCGAGTTAAGGCCCTCGTGGTTTTGCTCCTGGGAGTTTTCAGACGTGCCTTATGCTGTCTGAGGAGGAGAAGAAGATCCTCGTGTGATTCTATACCACTTGCAGCGGTCGGTGTTGTCCCGAATGCTTCTAGCAATCGTGTGGTAAGTCAATCGATTAATCTCGAATTAGAAAATTATGTCCATCGGTATAAAAATGGCCCTACAATTACAGAAGCTCTGGAGGGGACAGGGCGATTTGTTATTTTGGTATTTTAATTTTGGCGTTTCCAGGAACACGAGCACTGGGAGCAATGGGATGAGAATCCAGTGGTAGTTGTCCCTGACAAACCAATCAATCCAATCCAAAGTAAAATCGATCAGTATCGGCAACAGATTTCCAAACCTCCAGAACCAATGGAGGAACCTCAGATAAATTTCTTTGAGGTCTATCCGCAGTTATTTAATAAAGATTTATTATTAATTAATTCTTGGGTCAATTTTCCGTTCACCAGTTGAGAATGGAAACGATTCTGGTGGAGTTCATTCAGAGGAAATTTTGGTATTACAGGATATGGCACCTCGGATTACGAAACAGAAGAAAGTCCTGATAAAAAAGAAATCGGAGGAGTCTGGAGCTAATTTTTCCAAGTTTGCTATTGCAGCTGAAAGAATTCCAACGGTATGAGCTCAAATTGAGTTTCACATTCCCATAATTTAAATTCCAACTCATTTTATCGATTATTCAGAATAATCTTGAGGTGTGGGACGATAACGCGGCGACGTGGGAGGACGAGACAACCGAGGAATTTGGAGATCCGACTGAGGAGCTCAGAAGACAAAAACGTCGGGAGCGAGAAAAAAAAATATGGGAGCAGCAACAGAGGCGCATGGAATACAACTACAGGCCCCCTCCACTGGGAGAAAAAATTGTATCTTGATCTTCACTCGAGATCAAGTCTTTCGATTTCATCTCTCAATACATTGGCCTCTGCCAAATCCCTTTTTAAACATTTCTGTCTCATCGAGTAAATTAATTCATTGAGATCATCTCCAGTGTGATACACAAATCATGTTTATCTCTCGATGAACGTATGTTCTAAATCACCAAATTAGTTTTAAGAATTTCCGGTTGCGTCTTGGAAAAAAGGGGAGGTAAGACCGAACTTAATTTTAAGGCCAAGATTCACATTAAGTGAAGAAAAAAAAAAATCAGATCGCCGATCCCTTCCCTTGGTTGCAAAATTCAGAAGAGGCAGTGATATTGCCAATATATCATCTGACTCGTGATAATTTAATTTTGAAAATTCAATTCGTTGAATGCATTCCATTCTGATTTAAACCTCGGAATCCTCTCCTGCCTTTATCATCCCCGATTATCGGATACGTATTGATTTTTAGTTGTGTAGTATATTCCTTTTTGGAATATAAATAAAATTATAATAAATATGAATGTTTTGAAAGAACTCGCAATCGACGTCATTAATTCCCGGAAGATACGATGTTCGAAACAAAAACAAATCACAGATTTCTTGTCTGGAATTTTTGTCAACATCTTCAGACCCTATTTTCTGATAAAACTAAGAAGAAAGAAATGGAATTACTCACCGTTTACTGCAATAGCTCCATTCTCGCTGTTAATCCTCTCAACTGCTTCAACACTCCATCCCTGCAGCTTTCAAAATTACATCCTCTCCAAAGATGACACACCACCTGCCATCTCCGTTATTTCCCAGCAAGTTCACAACACTGAAACTCCGGTTATCACTTCAACACTTTTCACACATCACAGCACCAAGTCACTTTGATCCCATCGACTCCTTTCTTATTCCCCACCCTAACCCATCTTCCTAACCTATTTTTTAAATTAATTAAAACTTCAATAACTTCCAAAGATCTAAAAACCCGATTTATTCCCGTAGAATCGCACATTGGGCGTCATCTCCTGGTCACACTACCACATTTTCCACTGGAATACAAGATTTTCAATACACGAAACCACTGCACTATCCCGACTAAAGAATTGACTGAAGTAAAAGCTCAGTTCTGGGGTTTTGAGTGATCCCAGCAGCCTCATAGTACTGCATCCCAAGAGAGGGAGGGCGCCACACGCAGTGGGGATGTTATTTTCTGTGTTACGAAATTGATATTCACTGAAATTGAAAAATTCGAAATTTTCAAAAAAGTATCAGGGAAGCATGACAATTGAGGAGGTATTCACTGAGATTCAAAAATTCGAAAATTTCAAAAAAGTATCAGGGGAGCATGAAAATGGACGGGGCATCCACTGAGATTTGAAAATTCAAAATTTTTGAAAAAGTGTCAGGGGAACATGAAAATCGAGGAGATATTGCTCCCTGATACTGTTTCAAAAATTTTGAATTTTCAAATTTCAATGAATACCAATTTTGTAACGCAGAAAATAATATTGATCCCGTCGACCGCTCCCTCTGACAGCGGGACTGCTACTGAGGCAGTTACCGAGTCGGTTAACGCGCATACCCCCCTCCTTGCGTGCGACGCTCCCCCCTTCTTGCGTGCGACGCTCCCCCCTCGTTGCGTGCGACGCTCTCCCCTCCTTGCCTGCGACGCTCACCCCTCTCCGGGTGCAATACTACGATGCCGCTTTAGTCAATCCTCTTTGACCCCGACACCCGTAAAAGTATTATACCTTTTGCAATTCACCGAAAAATTATTGATTTCCATCGTTTCAACATTACTAAATGTGTAACCTCACTATTGATTACATTATCTATTTATTTGCCTTGGAAATTCCGACGGTATACGTTAAACCCCCCCTTCTCTGCCAGACATGTTTACCGCCATTTTTGAGGTGCAGGGAACCGTGCTCCCCGCAAATTATTTATCACGCTCTAAACCGAATAATTCACTAAAATACCAGTGAACCCCCCATAAAATCATTTCAAGTGATTACGATTAATGAACTAACCCATTATGTACAATTATAACACCAAATTTATAATTATTTATTCAATTTTACCGTGTTTCCATGGAAAATAACGAGGAAATGAGAAACGCACGTCCCCTTGGTCGCCGCCATTTTGGATGTTGTTGGCGATGCGCCGCGGGATGCGCAGAGGTACATATAAACCATTCGTTTATTCAGTGCAGAGATTCGGTGTATTCCTTATTCACTCGTCAGAGAAAAAATGGAATCCTAACCAATTCGTAGTAAATAACAACTGTTTTCGTGTCGAACCAGTGATAATAAACTCCCGATAATAAAGTTAGAGTTTAAAATGAGCTCCCAACAGAGTCCAGCTGCTCTGCAAGCCTCCGTAGATCGTGAAAAAGTTTACACGTGGATTATTGAATTATCAAATCCAGAGACTCGTGAAAATGCTCTCCTGGAGCTGAGCAAAAAGCGTGAGGTTGTGCCGGATTTGGCACCGATGCTGTGGCACTCGTTTGGAACAGCCGCTTCCTTACTACAGGAGATTATTAATATTTATCCGGCTATTAATCCAGCTACGTTAACTGCCCATCAGAGCAATCGCGTATGCAATGCACTCGCTTTACTCCAGTGCGTGGCTAGTCATCCAGAGACAAGATCAGCATTTCTCCAGGTGTGTAATCAACGAATGCATTGAAGAAATAGTGAATTGAGGGGCTGAAGAAAAATTCAGGATAAAAATAATAATTGTCTTTTGCAGGCCCACGTTCCTCTTTTTCTCTACCCCTTTCTTCATACTGTCAGCAAAACCCGACCATTTGAATATTTGCGTCTCACTAGTCTTGGAGTGATCGGTGCCTTAGTGAAGACAGATGAACAGGAGGTTATTACATTTCTTCTGACAACAGAAATAATTCCTCTCTGTTTGAGAATTATGGAGAGTGGGTCGGAGTTGAGTAAGACAGTGGCAACATTCATCCTTCAGAAAATATTGCTCGATGACAGTGGTCTTTCGTATATCTGTCAGACGTATGACAGATTCAGTCACGTAGCTATGATTCTGGGAAAAATGGTTTTGTCTCTTGCTAAGGACCCATCAGCAAGGCTCCTCAAGCATGTCGTAAGGTGCTATTTAAGGCTGTCTGATAATCCGAGGTAATTTCACAGGAATTGTTCATGAAGGGTAATGCGACGACTAGTTCATTCCTTGAAAATTTTTATTTATTGTTTATTCCTCAGAGCTCTCTTAGCACTACGGCAATGCCTCCCAGATCAGCTGAGGGACAATACCTTCGCCACGTGCCTCCAAGAGGACAAATCTACAAAACACTGGCTGAATCAATTGCTGAAGAACCTCGAAACAGGACCACAGCAGGGACCACCACCCCAACCTGGCCAGCCCGACCCAAGGGGAATAGGCATGTCTCCTCTTGCCTCGTAAAGTCTCGGAGAAAAATCTCTGAACAGATCTCTTGGTGGTGTTCGAAATTTGATCTTCAAAATCAGTAGCCATGAGGTGAAGTTAACGAGTCGAACGATCCTAGTCGATTGTTCGAAGAATATCTCCGAATCTGAGAGATACTCCTCTTTGCTACTGGCTTGTTCTTCACAATTAAAATGTAATAAAGGCGATTTAAAGAGTACAAAAGAGTATAAAGCAGATGAAGGTACTGGGCAGGTACTTTTTTTTAGATCGACGAATTTGGTATTGCCTGTCACCAATTAATTGTGTAAAGATTGAGTAATTGTGCTATTCAAGGGAGAGGCTGTAGGGAAAATGCCTTGGTGAAATAGTGATCATTGTAATTAATGCCTGGAACTATATTCTTGTAAATAATTGATGATGGTGTGAGATAACTTTGGCCACGAGTGTGTATATAAATCTAGGATAGGCAGGAATCGTTCATTATTGTTTTTAGCCTCTGGATGCATCTGTAAATTGGTGTGAGCTCACCCTCATTCATTAATTTGATTAATACTACTTGAATTCTCCTATACTAGACAGTAAAAAAAAATACAGGGAATTGCGATTCAGGAGAGAATTTCAGGTCCAACTTTTCGCCCTCATTATCTTTACACTATTTCGTATGATTTATCCAATTTAGTATTTAGCATCGTGTGCCGGTAATTAATTAGAATTAAAAGAGTTTTCGTATTTATAAGAGAGAATTATGTATTTTTTCATTACTTCGTACGTTTTCTGGAGTTGAAAAAACTTCAGACCGATTTTTTCTCTTCGTTTGAATGGAAAATCAGTCTCTAAAAGTTGAATGGAATAAATAGAAAAAAATGATAAACTCTGTTTTCTTTTTAACCAATAATTCATCATTAATTTTTTTATGCGCAAAAAATTCTGACGCGCCCGACCATTTTCACTTTTTCATGTACAAAGACAGGTTTCAATGATAATTGCACAAGAGTAATCTAAAATAGAATTTTATTATATTTTTTAACTATTTGTGGCACGTTGATTGCTTCTACCTTCACCATTGATTTTCCTCAACTCCGTGGTAACCTACAGTGTCATAAAATCCCTACATTGATCTCAAATCTCTCAAATAATAAAAATACAGATAAAAGTCATGACAATAGTTACCAATTTGTCTGGATTCGTTGGGAACAAAAATCTGTGGACAATCGGAGTGTATAGTTTTTTGTCCGCCTGTTGATATTTGTTGGTCCCAGTCAACCAGGACACAAAGAGGCCGACGAGAATGGCCGTCAGAAATCCTATCCACGTGTACCAGAGATACGACAATCGGTACAGGAAAAATGGTTCCACCCTAAATATCGCCATTCACAAATTAATCAATCAATATCAATTGATTGAGGCTAAATTCGAAGTGTCTAATTTCTACTTTATCATACGTTATAGCATCCTTCCGAATTCCCGAAAAATTAGAGAATCTCTTCTGGATTTCTGGAGAGCATCCGTCGGTCGATACCGGTTTCATGGGGTATGTGATAACTCCCTTGGCCAGAGCTGCCTGAGTGCCCAATGATATCCAGGCGACTAGATTCAGACTGAGGACCGCTCCAACCAGAGCACCCTGAAGTTCATCAACAAATTACCATTTTAATGAGTTCACTGAGAGTTCTTTGATAAATATGCGCATATTCAGTGCTACTAATTGCATACATCAAGGTCTCTTCAAAATGAAATTAAATGAACAATTTCCACGTCTGAAATATTTTTAAGTTTGTCGTTACAATTTATCCAAAATATTTGACAAATCACTATTCCCCCCAAAATTGTTGAATTAACAAAAATTCAAAGCTCAACCCCTGACAATAATTATTTAAAAACGATTTTCCCTGTTTTATCAACGAACAGCTCAACGTCTGGAAGACTAGACCCTAGTCACTGGAGTATTTCATGGAAATTTTCATTCACCGCAGCCTCTTGCAGATGAAAAGCCGCAAAAATAATTCCCCCCAATAGCGCAGTGATTATTCCATATTATTAAACTGACGCTTTCATCTCTGACGTGAAAGAGGAGGAAAAGGGGGAATGAGAGAACTCCTTTAATCATCATCTCTCCTCTCTTCCAGGTCTGCCCTCTGATTTCCGTCACCACTTTTCATTACTTAGACGGTAGTATGGAATTCGCAATGAGACTGGATATGAAGGACATATATATTAGAGAAATGTGTTCGTCTTGACTTACCCTCGAGTTTGCTTGAGGGAAAAACATGCCCAAAGTGAAAATTCCAAGCAATGGTCCGGCCGTTATGCCCGAGAGGCTCTTCCCTGCCTGACAGCAAATCGAAAATAAATTAGCTGATACCGATTATTCTAAATAATCGAAATTGAAGTATAATCAATAATGAAGTGATAAAGTTCGCATATAGTTATTTAAGGGTGAGAATTATAAATACTTGGATCAATCCACTGAGTTTGTCCACGAGAAATACAAGTCCAACGCAAATGGTGCCGATGAAAACAACGAGAAGTTTCATTAGCCGACTGGCAGCCACTTGAGACAAGGGCCTCTTCAACAACGGATTTATCATATCTTCGTAAATAACTCCCGACATTGAGTTCAAACCCGTCGACATCGTGCTGGAATACGAAATAAAATACAAAAAATAATCAGTGAGTCGTCAATTGCTTTCTTTCACCCCAAAGTGAAAATATTATTTTTTCTCACAGATATTGCCACGTGCTAGGAAAATATTCTCATCCACCCTGTTGTTTTTTCGGATAAATATGCGCTTGGACTGGTCCTGCACTCAGCTTTATTTTTTATCCCGACACTAAAGTAGTAAACAACGTATTTCTATTTTTATTACATCCGCCAGACGTAAATGCTCACGAAAGGGGTTGGTGTTTTCCCTTTTTACCCTGTTTACGCTATGTTATTGTGCACGTCATTATCGGAGTGCTGGGTTTACACTGTAAATATTATTGTACCCTCGTAATTTACCTGAGAGCCATGGACCGTCGCTGGAATAACATATTGGTCATCTGATAAGGATCATAATATCCCCCGATCGTCTCATATTTTCCATTCACCGCGACTTGACATTTTTTATTTTTATTTGAATCTTTTGTGGTGTTTTTACTGCAGAGTTAGTACAATTCTCATAAAAAAGTATTTAGCGTTGACATTTTATTTTGATATCACTAATTTTCCCGTCGTTTCTTTCTGAAAGATAAAATGTTTACCTCAAAGCAGCACTGAATACACCAGAGACAAAAACCCCGGGGAGACCAGGAACGGACTGGGCTATTTTCATCACGAAGAATGGCAGCAGTTGATCCGGCTTACGTATTTGCTGATAAGAAATTTGAGCTTGATATTCAACGGGCAGAGAGAGCACCGGGAGAATTGATTTTCATTGATATTTTCTGGTTTACACTCACGTGAGTTTTCACTGGATCGCAGTCGTGAAATGCAGCGTAGATTATTGTTCCCGTGTAGCAGCTGAGAGAAACTATTGATATTATCCCTACAGCCATGATGATGATTGTTCTGGAAGAAATAAAAATAATTCTGGCACTTTCAGTTCAATAGCTCGTGGAGTTGGCAAAAATCGTTGAAGTGTTTCTCACATTTTTGCTTTCCTCAGGTTTGGCATTGACAAGCATCGCTGCACCATCATCTGGTTTACCGAGCAGGAGGCGAGCCAATTGACGTAATTACCCACCACTACACTCCAAAATGTGTGTCTAATTGTGGGATCTGGATCCATGCTGTTCGAACAATTGATTCAGGGCTTAATTAAAACGGTTGATTATTCGATTTGCATGATTGTGAGAATAATTGAAAATTGACTGCTTCCAGTTTGTTCTACTGCTCTCCAGCGATTGCCGAGAGGCTGAAGGCAATCGCTATTTTTCTTACGTTACAATGAAAACTCTTCGACTACTATCTCTCCACCAGTGCTACTATAAATTGATTATTATAATGGCGATTCGATTGAAAATCGTTAGTATAATTACAGAGTCCCAAATGGTTCGTGTTAATTTTTGTTACAGTATCTTGGGTTTAATTCTCATGTAAACCTCAAACTGGAGCAAACCTTTGTTGGAGGATATCAACCTTTCAACTTCAGATAATTACTTGAAGAACTCGATTCTCCCGGAGTGGACATTTCTACTCCACACTTGGCTGAATCCACCAGCTTTTATTGTACCGAGAATAGCGACAATTATAACTCCACCGAACATGACAATCGTTTGGATTGTGTCTGTCCATACGACTGCTTTCAGTCCACCCTTGAAAAGAAAAAGTTTTCTGAAGATTAATGCAGCTGTCCATTCATCCAGATTCAAAGAATTTATTTTTATTTCGGGGGTAGAGTGCATAGACGATTTCAGGTGGAAAGCTCTGGTGCAAGTGCCCATGCACCTGTCAAAATATAGTGAAAAACCTTGTGCTTCGTCATTTCGTTTATGAATATCGTCTTGAAATTAATTACCTGGGAGGTAATAATTCCCACGGGTTCTTACCAAAGTAGTGTAGAAGATGCAGACAGCGCAAACGATTGGAGAAACTATGTGCATATCAATTCCGGTCACATGATTGAAGGCTAGTGCTGGTACGTACACCACTATTGGAATATAGAGCAACTGCAATTTGAATCAAGACGAAAATTACTTGACAAGGCACGTGTCGCCGGAATGGATGAGGAGCTTGATGAGGAGCTTGATGATGAGATTTGGAACATATGGCAAGAAAATTATGTCTCCCCCACAAAAATAAATAAATAAATAAATATATAAAATTAATTATATTTTTTTTCTCCTGGGTAAAAAACATTGTAATCGGAATATTTTTTCCAAATTTTCAAAAAATTTCTGGAAAATTTTATTTTAATTTAATTTAATTTAATATAATTTAATTTAATATAAATTAAATTAAATTAATATAATTTAATTTAATTTAATTGAATTTTATTTTTTTTATTTTATTTTCCCAAAAATAAAATTGTTCTGAAAAATTTCTCAGAACATTTTCCGAAAACACAAGTGTGTTGTTACCGGATTTTATTTATGTTTAAAAAAAAAATTTCTGAAAAGTTTTCCAGAAATTTTTGGAAAATTTGGAAAAAATATTCCGATTACAATTTTTTTTGTACCCGGGTTTCTTAGGAATTGTTTAATGTGAATCCGAAATTTAATCGCTCACCATTTTTATGAGAAATATGATGGATCCCAAAAGTCGAACTGCAGGACTGAAACGAAGTTCCAGGTACTGTGAGGAGTAACGAAAATTTATTCATCGGAGAACGTGTGGATGGATTTTTTTTTGTAATTAGGGTATTCTTTTTTGTTTACCTCATAGGAAGATGTGATCTGTAGACCGTAGAACACGGGTAAGTACACAATAGCCATGGTGAGTGATACGAGAGCATCTCCAATCACAGTTGCCCACAATTGTGTGCCATACACATACATCTCTGCAGGGAATCCCAAAAGAGCTATTCCAGAGATGTAACTGCAAGTTTTCGCATGATTTTCCAATTACTTTCAATCACCACAAATTCAGAGAAAACATTCCCTACAATATTTCGTAAATATTTTCTTTTCAATTTAAAAAAAAAATTTCTGGCAAGTTTTCCATAAATTTTTTGAAAATTTGAAAAAAATATTCCGATTACAATTTTTCTTGTACCCGGGAAGTGAATATATAAAGAATTCGGTTTTGAGATTTTTTGAAAAAAAAAAAAATCAGTATCTCAAAATCCCCCCAAAAATCATAGATCCGCCCCTGAGCCGAGAGTAAATTTTCCTTTTTCCATTTTTAGAAAGCGAATATGCGTGAAACGATTGGTAGATGGAAAAATTCAATTACTGAGAAAATCCGAGGAAAAATGACTTTCCTCTCACAAACCTCATAAGCCGGCGCCCTGGACCGGTGAATTTTTTTTCAACGAATTACCTTGCAATGAGAGACATACTGATTGGAAATACCCTCATGGTCTTTCCTCCCACCAGGTACTCGGCGACGGCATCAGGTGTTTTGCGATCGTTCCAGGCGTAGTAAACCCCGACAGCAGCCGACACCCCGAGCATCACGACAAAAATTGCCCAGTCAACCAAATCAAAAAGCCGGAGCTCCTCCATTGTCATCTACTGGACTTGTTCCTCTGTACTCTGGATGACAGAACGCACGAAACTGTGATCCAGATTGCAAGCTTTTCAGACGACAATCATGAACGCCAGCCTGAAACGAGCTGGGGATTGAATAATTGCAACTTTCGTCGGTCTCCGTTCGGAGCATTATCCCCAGGTCGACCGGTCTCACTTATTTTTCTGACAATTGCTCGAGCGTAGAATATCCCGGTGGCCTTTATAATCACAACCGTACAATTCACGTAAGTTCAATTGGATAAAATCTCTTGGGGTTGACGGAGGGATCGAAACACGTGGCGCTATTTTAAGAGAGTTTTCACTGGAAAGAAATCCATTCGCGGAAACTGTCTCGGAATATCCGAAAAAAAAAATGATCCATCAATGGGGATGAGTATTCCGGTACATTCGGTGTAATGAACCATTAAAGTGGAAAAATTCAGGGGAATTGGAACGAATGAAATTAGTTGATTGGCGGCATGTAGCAATGGCCATTTCCATACGAGATAACAATAGCAATCCCTCGGTTGGAATGATATGACGCGTACCATCCCTCCTCGGGTCGTTAGTTATTGTGGATGGGGTGTTATTGTTGAGTCCGAAAATTTACGGACCTCTGGGTACCACGGATTATGCATTTGCGAGCCGATAGGAGATTCTAGTGGAATCCGATTAGAACTCTCTCCTGTAGAGCGTCGCCCCTTCGACGTTTACCTCTACTCCGTGCCCATCCTCACCTCCGCACCACAAATGCATTTGCCCACGTTGCTCGCCGCATATGGAGTCGGGAAAACCCTCGTGGTTCTACCCTGTGGTTAAGTTTTCAGTTTGTACGATTGAATTAAACTCCAACAATGGAGTGCACTTCATTACTCGCAACACCTTTCCAAACTCTCCAAACATGCAATTGTCGTTTTTTTATTTTCGTTTCATTAAGATTAAGATAAATTCAAGTGAAGATGGACAAGGGGTATTCATTAATGGGGGGAGATGTTTTTTCGGGGGAATTAATGGTGAAAATTCTCATCGAATTGGTTCATGAAATAATCAGAGCATGGCCGGTGGGTAAAATTGAAAAGGTGAGAGTTTCATTGAGTCAAACATTAGTTCGTCGTTTGCGCACCCATGAATAATACAGGAGCACCTGGCACATTCGATTTTGCTTCTATCCATGTGCGGGGCTTGATAGAATTGATGGTAATGAAAAAGCTGGGGAAGGTGTTGGTGATGCAGCCCACGCATCACCAGAACTTTCCCGGTATTTTCGGTCTCGGATATTGAGGGGAGCTGGTAATTCGGAAAGTCGCACTGAGCAGAACTCAGAGTGATTTACCATAATAAAATTTCAGATAATTGAATTGAGTACTGAGTATTGTATTTAGTTTGCAGGGGTAATTAAAAAGTAAAGAAACTAATAGAAGTAAAATAAAAATAAATAATGATTTTTTTTTAATTCGGATAAAGTTTCGTATAAACCTTCGGATTAAATTCGGATTGATATAATATTAATAAATATTGTATTTAGGTTGTACGAGTAATTTTCTGGGAGAATCAATTGACTTTTGGTGAAAATAAGAAATTCTTTTCCTCTGGGTGGAGCATTGGGATCCCGGGTAAAAAAATTGTAATCGGAATATTTTTTCCAAGTTGTCAAAAAATTTCTGGAAAGCTTTCCAGAAAAACGAATTTTCTGAAAAATTTTCCAGAAATTTCTCTTACCTTTTCGATTTTTCAATATTCTCAAAAAAACGCCATCTAAATAAAAGAAAATTGTCCTATTCAAATTTTTGAAAAATCTTTCAAAACTTTTCCGAAAAAAAAATTCTTTTGCTTTCCGATTATTTTTTTGTTTCATTAAAAAAATTCTCTCAAAAGTTTTCCAGAAATTTTTTTAAAATTTGGAAAAAATATTCCGATTACAATTTTTTTTTACCCGCGATGTTATCCTGATTTTCCTCGCATGCAGCATCCGATTGTGGAGCCGCGGGTGTCTCATCAGCGATTTCGCAAATCGATTCCACTCCGCAGAGCCTCGAGCTTTGATTTTCCCTAGATATCAGCACACATCACAGACTCAGTATTTTCTCCAATTTTCCTTTTCTCTCCAGCTACAATAACACGCAAAGGACTCGATTCACGAAAAAAAAAAAATCCCCCAAACACGGGAAGAACAAAACTGTTGACCCTCAAAAGGATATTAAAATAATCATCTCCAAATTGCCGAAGCTATTTTAATAATCGATATTGTTCGATGATCGATTACAGCTGTCGAGCGGTGACATATAAGGCAATCACCAAAGCCTCGCCTAGTTCTTGTCCTAAATATTTTTCCCGGGCTAGAATTCCTAATTCCTAATTCCTTCCTGTGTTATTTATTCAATAAACAATACTATAAATACTGCCTCGATCTCTGAAATATCTAAAAAATCAAATGACACTCACAAATAGAAATGAGAAAATATCGCTATATGTCTACCCGGAGAATTCCATGAAAAAAAAAATGTGCCGACATCCATTTCACGATTCGTTGAGCGTCTTTTCCGCAGAAACGCGAGGAAATACTCGAATTTTTCCGTGAGTGCATCCTTTCACGTTACACTGTGCTTCCTCGTCTCTTAAAATTCAATTGAGAGGAGAAAAATCATCGGTAAAATTTGTTCAAACAGCTTCGGGCTTCCGCCGAGTACACATTATCCCTTCTTTCAGAATCAAGTCCTCGAAAATTTCGGGAAGTGCCTTATTATTGTCGATGTCAATAGTTAACGAACAATCGCTAAAACTCCACAGCTGTTTGAACAAATATTGGATTGAGACGATTATTAATTATATTTTAACAACTGGAGGGGAGTAAACATATTGGTACGTCAATAAAACCGTATGATCATGGGCATGAGGGATGAGGCATGACCGTTTTAATGATTAATCCCGGCGGGAGGACATCCGGAGATAACAATCTTACGAGGGTGAGACATTATCTCGACGTATGGGGTAATCGCAAAGGTCGCAAATAAATTGTGGAGTCGAGACAATTTTCATTGTCTCAATAAATCGAGGACCCGCCGCTCTCTCAATTGTCCTCGACCAATTATAAATAGTTATCGATGAATGATGATAAAATAATTACAAATTCCCCACCATTCTTCTCGATTAAAAATTTCACTGCAGCTGATCCTCTCGCAATTATCTATCCCCGTTTGAAAAAAAATGTGTAAAAATATATTTCGAATTCTAGTGAAAAAATGATAAAGAGATGCAGAAGTTAAAAATTAATTAATAAAATTGAGGGATAAATCAGAACGGAACATCAACACTTCCTTTTTCTAGGGAATCTCGTTTCCATCGATAATCTCTGTAATCTTGAGTGCCATCACGAGGGAATTATCTTGAAACGACGGAGAGGAAAACGACGTGAGACTCGCGGATCGCGCGAAATTATCTTGACATTCTGGTGCAACCGCATATCGATCCGCCGTACTATTTCTCCCTGGTTGTACCTGTCTTGGGTATTTTTGGTACCTCAGAAAAAAAAAATGGAGAAGAGTCCAATGGAACCTCACGTTTCTCTTAATGATTACCATGAAGATTATTTAATTACCCGTCCCATCCAATTTTTTAAAATCATTCAATTAATTCCGAGCAAAATATACGGTACTAAAGTTTTATTATTATTTAACTTGTTAATAATATTTTGTAGTTCACCTCGAATTCATTCGCGAGAAAGTGATAGGTAGATAGAGGAAATAGCTTCTAACCCGCATTCTCGCTGCTTCGCAGATCGATTTTATAATAGCGTTTATTCTTCCTCTAGGGCGGAGTTTCGAGTGGTAATGCGAGTATGATTCATTCTGCGGTTTGTTGCCCCGAGGGCAAGTGAAAGATTTATGAACATGAAGCACATAGTCTAAAATCTAGATGAACGCGAGAAATTTCTCCACCAGTAAAGATGAGGAAATTCCATCAGTGAATTGGGAAAAATATCAAGGGTTTCATGAGGCTCGTTGAGAGATTCTCGTTCGAATTGCGAGGAAAACGTACGTTTTATAGAATGGTCGAAGCGATATTGCTCATCGGGTAATTGCAACTCATCCCCAGTACTATTAAATCCCGTAGATCCCGTGGATTTATCGCAAAGCCCGTGGACACCATATGGTCAGAGATAAATTACACATTCTGTTTTTAATCTCCACGATAACATCTCGGTCTGATAATTACCGCCATGTCCTGTTTATTATTGACAATATCCAATATTATTGACAAGATATTCGGCGAATAATTTATAAGGGAGTGACATTTGTTTTTTTTTGTAGTAAAAAGCTCAGGATGAAGTACACTTAGAATTATTTCACTAGCAGAACTGTCAGGGCTCCTTTCACAACGGATTTTACACGTTTTATCATACAAAAGTTAGTCGCTCTGTATTGTACGTGTAGCTCATTCCCTTCGCCGAGAAGAAACAGTGAAAAGTATTCTTGTATAACGTAAATCCCCAGATCCTTGTTATACGCGACTTAGAGCTTTTTATTTTCAGCGGAACGTGTACTCGCGTTCTTCTTCGCTTCTTTATTATCCCCTTCAGAAAACTTCACGGAGAGATTCTCGTCAAACTTGTGTTTTCTCTCTAGAGTTAGTGAATCGTAAATCATACCGTTGATTGTTCCAGAATATTTTGTTCATTGTGAAGAATTATATAAATTAAATAAAATAATGCAGTGAGAAAAAAAATTTTCATTTGCCCTTTGTGTATTTTCTCATCATTAAATCTGTACTGTACAAAGACTTCCAAATTTTTAGAAACAAAACCCACGACTATATAATAACTACCAATTAACATTCAACTGTTCTCCCTCAAAATTGTGTCATTAAAAAAAAAATATATCTTTATAATCCCCTGGAAGTTTTTATTTCGTGAAAAAATTTTTTGAATATTTTCCAGAGATTTTTCTGAAATTCAGAAAAATTATTTCAAATGCAAAAATTCTTGATAATTATTGACGATTATTATTTATAATTATTGTTGATTGTAGGATTTTTCCGTGAATCGTATTCGATGGTCTAATCTCTCGTAATCAGGCGGATCTCGAAAATTCTGGGTATGGAGATAATCAGAGCGGTCAAACTCATGAGCAAATGATGAATAGGAGCGGACCGAGCCAAATTTTTTTTTTTTAAGGGTTGAGGGATGATAAAGGAGACAAGTGTACGCGCCAATTGGCAGGCGATTGTGTCAGCGCGCGCAAGTTTCTCCAACTGATACCAAAAAGCTAGCATCCAATGTTCAGTGTACGTCGCGACGCCGTTCGCACTGCGACGCCGACTCCATAAATTTCAAGATGCTGCCATCATTCAGCGAGTGACTCAAACAATTAACATTAATCCGTCATTTAAATAATCCAGCCCCTGAGAATTTCCAGTGCAGTTTCCATTACCTTCCATGAATTTTTCGAGGATGTAGATAAGGACGGGGATAACGAAGGTGCAGAGAAGATCTTGTGAGTAGACAATTGCTCTGATAATTATTCCTCAAAGTTTACTCTTAATTATCCAAGAATTTTGTTGTCATGAAAAATCAGTGAACTCATTGACTTATCTGAAGGGACAGGATTTTGACTAATGGAGGAAGAAATAACTAATTACTTTGATTAGACATTCAGTAATTTAGTGATTAACTGAATTTTTTATTTGAATAAAAACATTATTTCGTAGTACGTACTGATATTTTTTTATTTGACCCTCTAGATTTTTCGAGTCCATCACCTATTCTCTCCTTTCCTCCGTTTTCTCTTCATTTTAAGCTTTCTTTATTTTTAATGGATTCACACCGCTGAAAAGAGTGAAGTCGATCCCATTGACGAGCATTACTACAGAATCTCTTCCATTGAGTGAATTTGTACAGTCAAGAGGGAGTCCTTAATTAAAGACTGAAAATTGATTGCAGTCTATTTCGAGAAGAAATGATTCGATCGGAGTTTATTCTTCAATTATTCGCAAGCCCGTCTATTTGTGATTCAATACTTCAATGAACAGACGAACTAATTTCGGTAATTATTCCCATGTGCAATATTTGGGGGGCCTTGGGGCCAGTTCTCCACAGAATTTATGAACACGTTGGATAAACAAAAAATGGGTGGAGGAAACTCTGCTGGTGAGATCAAAAGTGATTACCACCTTGTCGAAGACAAGTTTACTCAAGCACTCCTCTTTACTCACCAGTTGGTGTGCGTGCTCTTAATAACGGGGGGAGGGAAGTCACAAATTCAAGGCATAAATACACTATTTACCCGGCGACTTCCGCATGTTCTCCATTCCATCCGGATGATCAACACGGGGGGAATAATATTTGCAATACAGCGAGATGAAAATTCTGGAATTCTTTCTCATCCTTTTTTGAAATTCCACATCCTGAAATTAATCAGAGGGTAAATGGAGAAACGGTGAATGTGAAAATGGAAATTATTGAAAAGAAATCGATGGAGATCGCTTGTATTATAGATGCTCGGGTTAAAAAAAAATTGTAATCGCAATATTTTTTCCAAATTTTAAAAAAATTTCGGGAAGACTTCTCAGAGATTTTTTTTATGAAATAAAAAAATCGGAAAACAAAACAATTTTTTTTTTCAGATAGGTTTTGGTAAATTTTTCCAAAATTCGAATAGGAAATTTTTTTTATGATTTACATGGCGTACTTTTGAGAATATTGAAAAATCAAAGAAGTAAAAAAACAACAGTATAATTTAAAAAAAATTTCCGAAATAAATGTTGAAAATTTTTTTAAGGCATTTCCCAAAAATAAAATTGTTTTGTTTCCCTATTTTTTTTTTGTTTCAAAAGGATAATTTTCTGAAAAGATTTCCAGAGGTTTTTGAAAATTTTGAAAATATATTCAAGAAATTTTTTGAAAACATGGAAAAAATATTCGGATAAAAATTTTTTTTAACCAGGAGCCTTTTACAGTTCACAAACATTCCGGGATATTTCAGATGATGAGCCTTATTGAAATAAAGTCAATGAAACCGATATCTTCCGCTACCCGCTCTCACCACAGGAAATAACACATATGCCTCGAATTTTATTTCGGAGTAATCGATAAGGCTTCAATAATTTCTCATCGTCTGATTGCAAATGGTCTCGACATTTATCGGCTTAATAATTATGTGGTGGAGGTCGATATTGATGACTCGAGTCGGTGAAATTATTTTCACTTCAAAAAAATCATTGAAATAATGATTAAAAAATTTCACCCTCTGCCCATCTTTCCCCACTGTAAAATCAATTTCAATGTACCAATTACGTTTATTCTCACTGCGACTACGTGCCAATTCTCATTATTACGGTGCTGTTCCACTGGGACGATACGTATATCTACTGAGGGCGGATTGTGCACCGAGACATTGAATCCTGAGAACCCGAAGAATTTCATTTAACCTTCTGCTTCCAAGTTTTTCGCTGAGTGAATAGAAGTTTTTCTCTTTGAAAACCGAGGTTGAGAGGCTCCACCGAGTTTTGATTACAGAAAATTGTTGAATTGCCCGCATTGTGAATCTAATGTTCAACTGAACATATTTCAAATCAGTAATTACCAAATTAACGTAAAAAATCATTATCCGGGTAATCTTTATTCGGATTCACTTGATTTTTCGTTGATTTCAAAAGAATAATTGAAATTTTCAGTGGAACAATTTTTTTTTCATTTTTGGATGACCAACCCACATGAAAAATGATATAATCTAAAAATTATTAACTTCATAAAATTACCTTTCATAAAATTAACTTTCCTAAAAAAAAATAATTAACTTCTGATTAATAGATGTTTTTTTTTTGTTTACTGTATTATTAATTGTGGTTCGTTAGTCAGCTATCGGACCTATAACTTTATCAATTTATTTTCTATCTTTATTCTTGGGAGATCTCGTCGGGAGATTTTTTTTCAGGGGATTTTATCTGCGAGATTATTGCCTGGGAGAATAACTAGTATAATCTATATATAAAACCATGAGCAATATTCCACTTGTTATTCGGTATAGCGCAATGTAATCGACAAGGTGGATGATTGAAAATGTAAGAGGTAACGGGTAAGATTGTTGAAGTAGATTCTCACCAGATTGACAAGACATCGCCGCAACCCCTTGCGAACGCAGAGTGTTTCATCCAACTGTCGGAAGCAAGGACTCCACTCCTTCTCGGAGAGCCCTCCAGCTCTTTTTACCCGGAAAAACCTGGGAACGAGGCACATCGAAAACCCCAGAGAGTGCAATTCTATCATGGATAACAAGACAGTGTAACTGCGGTAGCCGACAGCTGGATAGACACGTGGATTATTACAGGATTCATATATCAATGCGCTATAATTTCACCGACATTTTCTCCCTCATCAATAATTTATACTCCCGGGGCGAGCCGTCATTTGCTAGTCAATTTACTTCTCATTATTGAGGGACAATCAATTACCATTTTAAAAAATCCTAATGCCTAATAATTCCTAAAGATAGCCATTGAGATAGATAATAATTGGGAATTTATAAAAAAATTGTAATCGGATTGAAAAATCAAAAAAGTAAGAAACTATCAGTATAATGAAAAAAAAATCATTATATTCGCAAAAATTTCTAGAAAATTATCAAAAAAATTTGCCTATTCAAATTTTTGAAAAATTTTTCAAAACATTTCCCACAAATACAATTGTTTTATTTCCCACTTTTTTTTGTTTAAAAAAAAAATTTCTGAAAAGTTTTCCAGAAATTTTTGAAAGATTCGGAAAAAATATTTCGATTACAATTTTTTTTACCCGGGTATCGGAATGAGTGGAAATGTCACATGATGAGAATAAATATAAAGCATAATAAGATCTATAATATTTAAAAAAATGGAAATTGTTGTCTGCGTGTGGGAGTTGTAAAATAGAGGAATTAAGGATAGATATCACATTGAATTTTTCTCATGTTTAATTCATGTTCTGAATAATTCACGACTCCTACATGTCATTCGCTATCACAGACACAAGCGAATCCACTCGCATAAATTCACCTGCTTGTGGAGTTACCAGAGATACGAGTTATCCCAATTTTCCATATTTACTCGTGTGCTCTGTTGTAATTAGACCCACGTGGGGAACAATGAATCTCCAGACGGAAGAATATCCTCACTCGTTCATCACGTTGAATTTATTCAAAGTGTTAATTATAGACTGTAATTTGGGTAATGAAGATGTCTATTAACATTTCATGCCCTCAATTATCGCGCGAGTGCACGTGTTCTGTAATTCAACACCGGCATTATCATTGCGGTTATTACTCGTGCACTTGGATTTTATTGGACAGCATTTCTGTACATCGTAATTTTTTAGGTGAATTTTTATTAAAATTATTTGTCTGAGTGCAGATTTTCAAATGAATGCACACGATGAGGTGCTCCTGGTGGCAGAGTATTTTCTTCAAGTGCTTCCCGGAGACTAGTTCAATTACAACTTGAAATATGAAAAGTTTTTCCTCCTCAATTGAAAGAAATAATGTTTCTCCAACTTTGCCATCCGGAGCATATCAGGTAAAACATTAATTTCCACTCTGTTTATGAAAAACTTATCGTTTTTTTTTGTGAACTCATGCGCTGGGAAAAGCTCGTTTAGTTTATGAGTGGAAGTGCAGCCTGGGGGCTCATATTTGCAGTGAAATTTATAATCTAAATGCTCAGAAACATATTTCGAGTATCTACCAGATATTTTTACCCATCGCGATTGGTCTGTGCGATTTGAGTTTCGCAGAATCTAGACGTAAAAATTTTCAAGGGTTAAGGACGACCCGGGGTAATTATAATTCCTGATAATTGAGCGATTGGCGTTTTTGTCGGTGTACGTAAAAAATTTTTCCGTGAAAACGGACGGAATAAATTCTATCAATTTCGTTGATAAATTAGATCAATACATCGTTAATGATATTATCAATGGACGCGCATCGATAATGCAATTACGTTTCTAGGGGATCGGGATGGGATATTGTGGATAGAATCATTATAGTTTACAGCCACCGAGTATAAACGGGGGACATAACGGGATGGGGTCGTGGCACTCATTGTTCAAAGACAATTCAGCCCTCATTACCTCGGTGATTAAAGCGCTCCATTGGTATGGAATCCACTGGGGTGACAAAAGGGTTCAGGAGGTCAGGGCAACCTGTACATGAGAACCCGGTGATTACCTTCACCTGAGGGTTATGATGATTTCTGAAATTCAGAAATACTCGACGAAAATTAATCCTCATGCTGCTCTCAAACTGCGCAAAAAATAAAAAAAAAAACAATTTGTTGAAAATAAAAAAAATGATAATTTTGAAATATTCCAAAAATTTTCTTTTCCTTCCAGAAAATTGTAAAAAAAAATTGTTCAACAAAAAAAAGACCGAAAATTTGACGAAAAATGATCGAAAAAAATTCGCAAAATTGTTTTTATGAGATAAAAATAATTTTTCTGAAAGTTTTTCCATTTTTACAAAAATCTTTCAAATTAATTTTCCCGTACAAATTTTTTATCACTCGAGTCGTTTTGTTCGTTAAGCTTTTTGTCGATGCAGCTGATGTTAAAACTCCCGGGGCAAAATGGGCTCCTCCTTTTGAAATCAAAGTAGGACGGAGGAATGGTCCTCCGCTTTTTTCACTATCCTCCGAGCTCAGGGAATCGATATCCCATTGTTTTATGTCGCGAGAGTGGAGCACTCTTCTCATTCCGATTCAATAATCCCGGATTTTATTTATTTACATTGGAGATTCTCGTTTTATATTTGCTGATGTCTGCGTTGTTGCAAAAAAATTGAAATTTTCGTGGAGTTTGCACAGTGAAAATGTCCAAGCCATGCACTCGGATGACAAAGCAGTTATTTTGTTGTATATTTGTTTATATAAAAAACCAGAATTCGTGAAAAAAAATCTACTGAGTAGGAGTGCAATTTTTCCATATTTATATAAATTTCAGAGGAATACGAATGCAATGGTACGTTTTGGAGGATAAAATAGAGTACAATAAATATATAAAGATGAGAATCGATACAGATCTATAAAATTTACAATAAAAATTTCATTGAATTAAAAAAAAAATATCTGCAGGTCTTATAGCTGTTGCGGGGGAGTGAACGTTGCCTGAAGAGAATGAGTACTTTATTCCTGTTGGTGTTGAACCTTTTTGCTGCTGGAGTCAGTCTAGTTGATGGAAAGCTGTACGTGAACATCAGCGGGGATATCACCCTGGGAGGGTTGTTTCCTGTTCACAGGAAGGGAAGTGGTGGCCAGAGGTGCGGAAAAATTCAGGTGAGGGTGTAATTTAAATTCAAGGAATTATTAAATTGGATTTGGAGAGAGCAAGAGCTGGAGTGGTCTCGAGTGCCACTTGGAGGAAACACTGAAATCTGGCCCGAGTCCAGCGAAATATCTGCAGAGAACTCGATCGATTTTTTCCTCCGTACGCATCATTCAACCCTTTATTCTATCTTAAAACTCGTGTACCTTTGGTTACAGTGGGAGGATGGCATCCAGCCCCTCGAGGCGATGCTCTACACGGTGCAACAGATAAATCAGGATCCCAAACTTCTGCCGGGGATCAAACTCGGAGCACTCGCCTTCGACTCTTGTGATAATGCTAATTACGCACTCGAGCAGGCACTCAATTTTGTCAAGGGTGAGCAGTGACTCATCGATTTTTTAATTTTATCAATCCATAAATTCCCAGGCAAAAAAAATTTTAATTGGAATATTTTTTCCAAATTTTCAAAACATTTCTGGATAATTTTTCAAAACCTGTCCCAAAAATAAAATTGTTTTGTTATCCGATTTTTGTTGTTTTTTTTTTTGAAAATTTTTTACCCAGGTTATTTCTCGAATAATTAAATTCGAGTGCTAAATATTTAATTGGATGAATTTGTTCAATTATTTTTTTGTATATTAAGTTTAAAAAAATATCTTAAAACTTCTCAAGTCTCAAAAACTCAACACTATAGAATGAAATTATTTATTTTTCTGTTTCGACATTAAGATTGTCTTTATGATTTTTTGCAACATATTTATTAAAAACTAAAAATCACGATAATCTCTTAATCGAACAATCCATAGGTTTCATAGCTCACGTGAATGAATTCCACGAGCAGGAATTTCAGTGCTCAGACGGAAGTATCCCAAGATTTCGGGGCGGTGGTTTTGACAAAGTCGTTGCAGTACTTGCAGCACAGTCTAGTTCCATAACACTGCAGGTGAGTGCATCACAAACAACGAAAAACCGATAAAATATTCGAGGGTTGATGGATCAAAAGCCACACACCCGCGAGCCTTCAATTATCCCACCCCCATTCCCTCCACCCCGTGGTACAAATAATCCTGTCAAAGGGCTGTACATTTACCCACCCCCAAACACTCTCCCATTTTCTAACACATTTGCCCAGTTTTCCGGACTAATTTAATTAGCAATTAGCCTCGGCAACGACTCGGTAGATTCTTATGAGGTAATCCATTGGGTAAATTCAATCGACAGGGTCTCATGGGGAAAAAGTTCTCCAACAGAACAAAACATTCTCGAAACTCAATAACACACGTATACTGACCCGAGAAGCTTTCAGGCGGACATTCAATTTGTCGGAGCAGATTTAAAAAAAAAACCTCGCCCTGATAAGTAAATGTGATTTACGGTAAAGTGAGTTTAGAACGGCGAGGAATTCACGACCGTTTCATATCCCCTATTTTTGTTGATAATTAACTGTAACTGAACACGAAGAGAAATAATTTCTTGATTCTGTGAAAAAATCCTTGAAAGCAAGAGAAGAGTCTTTGGAATTTTCTGTTCGTGGAGTAGAAATTTATTTGTTGTTATTTCTTTTATTTTTCAATATTATAATTGTTGAGTTAGATTGTTCAGACTGGAAGAGGCCCAAAATTTGAATATAATTGAAGAAAATGGGATTTTTTATGAATGACAGGTTGCGGCGATGCTACGTTTATTCACGGTGCCTCAAATATCCTACATGGCGACAAGCCCTTCACTGAGCAACAAAGAGCGATATCCCCATTTCTACAGGACTGTACCAAGTGACGTAAATCAGGCCCACGCCATGTTAGCAATATTGAAGTGAGTTTTTAAACTCCCCCGCTTCAACTTTATTCAAATAATCAAATTAGCTCACAAATTGATAAAATCAGTTAAATTTAACTCGGCATTTTCCTCAATTTACCTCAATCACCTCGAGAACTATTTATTATATTCATAAAAAAAAACTCGAAGGGCAGAGAATTTTTCCAGTGAATATAATTTTCAATGAATATCTTATGATATTTCAACCTGAAAAAAAATATTCAGTTTATCTCAGTTTGTGATTTTAGTGTTGAATTGAGTAATTACGATTGGATGGTTAATTTTTCTAGGAGATTCGAGTGGACTTATGTGTCAGCGATTTATTCAGACACGGAATACGGAAATCATGGGTATGAAACACTTGTCTCGCTGGCGAACAATTATTCCATCTGCTTCAGTGCACCTCAGAAAATAGACAAGGAGCGCTTTACCGATGAGGACTACAAGAACGTCATTCGGACAATCGCGAATACGACTGAAGTTCGAGGTTTTCAATCGATTTCAAGTTATTCCATACCCCTTTGTCCTGTAAACCCTATGTCCTCGTGGCAGGGAGCCTTTGTTCGGCCCTGACACCCAAAGTTTTGGCAGAGTTGCGAACTGCCGATGGGGAAGGCTGGAATATTCATTTAGCATGAATTTGTCAGTGAGAGAATGATCCCGGACTTTGGATAAACGATTTGTAGTGGTAGTGATAGTTGTTTCACCAGGGATTATAATTTTATAATTCTGAACTGAATTCAATCAATCCAGCGGGAGAATTTAATTTTTCAATTAGTTTGCCATCAGTTGTTTCAATTATTTAATTGGATAATTAAATTTTATCGAGCAGTCGTGGTGATCTTCTCGGAGAGGAGCACGACTTTACGAGTGCTGGAGGCAGCACGAACCCTGGGATTTGAAACGAAATTCGTTTGGATCGGCAGTGATGCGTGGTCCAATACCAATCACCGTGAATTCATCAACACCTTCAATCAGAACAAGGGTGAGGAGAAGGTGCTCGAGGGTGCTCTTGCTGTTCAGCCCTTGTCGAGGCATCTCGCTGGATTCGATGACTACTTCAAGAGCCTTCGTCCCGATCACCAAGCAATTAATCCTTGGTTCGGGGAATTCTGGGAGGACTATCACAGGTGCAATCAATCAGTCAATGTGAGTGCTAAATGAAAAATTGTCATTACAATTTCTGAGACTGTGGAATAAAGTGGCAATTGTCAACGGCAGGATACGTCATGCAGCGAAAGTGGCTACAAGCAGCAGAAGTTCCTCCACTTTGTACGCGATGCTGTTTATGCTATAGCGCATGCACTCCACGATATGCAGGTGAATGTGTGCGGTAAAAATCATGTGGGTATGTGCGACAAGATGAGGCACATTGATGGTGACACTCTTTCGCTGTACTTGAATGCGGTTACGTTTAAAGGTGAGAGTGCTCTGCGCAGATTCACTATTATTTCTCATTAAATCAGTAAATTTTTATCTTCTCAGTTCAATTACTCACTGTCACTTGCTCGATAATCAGTAGAAAATAATTGCAGAAAATCTGTGAATTTAATTCCGCACCGCAAAAATATTCCTGAAAATATTTATCGATTGTGTTTTTCAATCAGATGAGGCGGGGAGTCCATTCAGATTCGTTAACAACGTCGACGGACCCTTGAGGTACTCTATCCTGAATTTTCAGAGGCACCACGATGGAACGTACCACTGGCACGTTGTCGGCAATTATACACGTGAGTGAGAGAATTGCAATTTATTGCAATAAACAGCATGGGGAGGGTATGAGAATCGGACGATTGTTGGGGTCATTAATATGATGAGGGAACATCTGGGGAATGAAGACGACAGAGTGGAAAGCACAGGAATAAGTAATTACAAAGACAAACGATTGAAGGTGCGGAGAAAATTGAATGCTCGAACTATCAATATACCAGAATCCATACGGAAACATTTTGGGCGAGCATCTCTAATCGATTTTCCCTCGGCATTTCTCCTCATGAATTTTAATTAAACATCAGAGCTTTTCATGAACTCAATCTCTCCATCAGCTGACGTTTTATAATGACTTTGTAATTAAATTTTCTGGACGACTAAAATGAATTTTTGATTGGCAACGAACATTAGGTTTTATTTTCAGAAAATAAAATTAATAAGCTATCGATTATCTTGAGTGAGACATCAGTATGGACTTATGTAATTATGAAAATTTGGGCCCAGGAGGTGATAATGGAGAGCCGATTCTGTACATAAACTCAACCCTGATGAAATACAGAAGTCAGGGTGAGTTGGGCCGGAAGTTCTTTCCGAACTCGACGTGTTCGGAGACCTGTCTTCCACATCAAGTGAAAGTCCGGGAAAAGGTGGACCCGTGCTGTTGGAGATGCAGAAACTGTGGTCTGTATCAGTGGAAAGTGGATGATCACAGATGTGAGGACTGCGAATGGGGAACTAGACCAAGTGGTGGTGGAAAATTTTGCGCACCCATCGACGAGGACTTCATCGATTACTCGAGTCCGTGGGCGGTCGGAACCATGGCAGTAGCCAGCTGTGGTAACCAGAAAAGCCATTTCCCCGTGCATAAAGTGCCTAGAGTTTGACATCATGAAAGTTTTACCCCTTGCTATAAAACCTTCATTGATATCGAACGTAAAAACGTCGTGGCAATTGTAAAAATATCCCTTCAGGCATGTCATCCTTCCCTCCTTTCATTCTCAAATGTTTTTCTGTACATTCACCGTTGAATTGATAACTTCTTGTTTCCCGGACTCTTGCTCCAACTATTTCATCCCTCTCCCCAGTAATTAACAATTGCAGAAATTGAAGATTTAAGTCAGTTCGAATTGTTTTTGATTGAAATCACAGCAGGCGCTCCGATACTTATAATTAATAGCTACCACGGGGCAATTAATATCCTGGATTCCAGCAAGAAATAATTAATCGTCAATTATTTTCTTAAATTACCTTAGAGAACAGTTTAAATTATTTAATCGTAATTGTAGAACTTTCGAATGAGTCGGTCCATTGATTTGTACAATTAAAAATTGAAAAAATGATAATAGATTCAATGAAAACATTAAAACCCCTGGCATTATTTTTTTATGCCATCCACGTAAAACGACGAATCCATTCGTGTTTCCAGGAATTTTATTAACGATATTCGTCCTATCGGTGTTCTGGATCTACAGTGATACACCAGTGATAAAGGCGTCAGGTCGTGAATTATCGTCCCTCTTGCTGCTGGGGACTTTGGTGTCCTTCCTCATGACATTCGCGATGGTCGCTGAACCGACTACAGAAACCTGTGCAATCACTCGATTCGGTATTGGCCTGTGCTATACCCTCTGCTACGCAGCCCTGGTAACCAAGACCAACAGGATCCACAGGATCTTCAACAAAAAATGCCAGAGCCCCCACAAGCCCAGGTACACCAGCCCCAAGTCCCAGCTCTGCATCACTGGAATTTTAACTCTCGTTGAGGTGATTATAAATGGAATTTGGCTGCTACAAGTTCCACCAGGTATTGCACATTCATATCCCACGAGGGACTCAAGGCTGAGGATCTGCAAGGGACTGGACGATAGATCTTACATGGTGGGATTGATTTACCCATTCATGTTAATCGGTGAGAATATTTTGATGGAACAAAAAATATTTTCAAATTGAAGTGAATAATTTCAACATTTATTCATTCATGAGAACGAAAAAATACTGTAAAGCAGAGCTCAAATAAAAATGTGTAACGTGAATAAATTTTTGTCGCAGTGGCCTGCACGATATACGCTATTAAAACTCGAAAATGTCCCGAGGGATTCAACGAGACGCGCCACATAGCATTCACCAATTACACAACGATGGTCCTCTGGTTGGCATTTGTACCGCTGTACCTCGCCTCGACGAATAATTCAATTCGAGTCGTTACACTGGCCCTGTCCCTTTCACTGAGTGGTCTGGTACAACTTGGATGCTCATTCTTCCCAAAAGTTTACATTGTCCTGATGAAACCGGAGAAAAATACCAAGGAACTCGTTATGGCCCAGCACAGGAGCTCATCATACCTGGCGACTCCATCAGCAACACCCATCGTCGTACTCAATGGTAATCCCTTCTTGTTTCCCACATCACCGAGAAGGGCGTAAAAGTTCGTACTATTTCAATCATATCTCCTTTTTGCCACGACGCTAAAGTAATGACCATTGATTCTTTATTTAATAACAATATTAATATAATAATCGTCCAATCGGAACCCAAACTTCAATCACCTCCTCGGAGAAAAAATTGTTTCCTATTTTCTCCAGGTCATGCTATACAATCCAGCATGAGAGAGAGTCAGTCATCCCTGCGGTCCTCTAGAGTCAGCAGCAATGCTTCAAATTTCTGTAAATATCGAACTGAACGTTAAAAAAATTCCCGATATCAATAAATAACTGAAGAATTATTTGTTTTAGATAATTTGAAACCTCTGATAATCGACTCAGATACTGGGTCAATCGAAGGAACAACAGAGAACGCAAGTGACTCCGAGATAATATCGTCCTAAAAGCATCTAAAATTAGCCTAAATTCCGATTACTGCACTGTCAAAAAAAAAAATTCCTAATGGAGTTTTCGACAATGACTGTCTTCCTGCGATTAATTGATCGATAAAATAAAGTTGACCCATTCTACAGAACTAGATTGAACGGATTAAAAGCCTTCAGGACCAAAACTGATCTGTTGAATTGAAACAAACTGGAAAACATATCGTTAAATTAAGAGAAATTATGAATATTAACGACGTAGATGTTAAGAGAATAATTGTTCAAAAGCATATCGCGTACATTGACCTAGTTGTAATAACAATTCACAATTCAATATTTCACAATGATTAAGCGGGCTGTGTAATTAATTACAAATGCGGGTATTATAATAGAATATATGGAGACAAACGCTTGGCATTTTTCTTCAATTCAATCCTAGAAGTGTGGAATAATTATTGTTCACTGGGGACTTCGTTCGTGTAGATGTCATTATTAAACAATTGGAAGCTTAAGTGGAATATTAATGAGCGGCGAGGGGAGAGGAATTTTATATTCAACAAGTATACGACATATCTTAGTTGTTCTGTTCTCATGTGCCTGATTGTTATATTTCTTTTATTTTAACGGAATTGTATATATTTGTACATATATGTGGAGGAAATAAACTATAACAGCATCAAAATGAGTTCAGCAATACAATAATACGTATTATATTAATATTTTTAAAGAATTTAATTGCCAGAAAAAATATTTCATCCTTCAAAAATCTTTATTACCAAATATATACAAAAAATTCCAATATTATCATCTCAACAAATCACAAGTACAATATTCAATAACTCTATGAAGAATTTCATGTTAAAATGATCTATTCAATTCACACGACGTTTAAATCCGAATTACATTTGAAAATAAGTGCCACAGCGAATTTTCCTGGTTTTAATAACGCTTGACATCAGAAGGCACTTAATGACAAGGAATAAAAATAGATTGAAAACTATAAACTTAACTACTGGAACATGAACTCACTGTACAACAACTTATCGAGATAAATATTAATGTGATGGTGAGTGGTATAATATTTCCATAATGAAATAACTCTTATAATTAACGGACGATGATCTATACAAGCTCTGGAAACGATCGATCACATCAATAATAATAAAATTACTCAATACTAAAAATGGAATATTCCATTATTTAAAAAATGACAGAAGAATATTCTATTTTATAAATTGATTTTCCTTTGGATGAACAACTGCTCATGGAATGCTTACTGATATTAATTATTCTAATTAAAAATAGCTTATCAATAAAATTTCAATGCTCACTGGCAATCGATGCAGGACGGATGAAATCATTACCTCGTGGTCGAATGATTTTCAATCGTCGGAAAGGCCGCGTTAATTAATTTCCGCACAACTACACCTTTCATTCCAATTTCCACTCGATAATCCATTTATTCTCGGTATGAATATGAAATTAACAATGCATATCGCACGCACACGATGAGCATGCTTTTATTACCCGGACGATTTAATTACTATTCACAGTAATTAACAATAGTCAGTATGAATTGTTTTTGATTGAAATCACAGCAGACACTACTGCTGCGATACTTATAATTAATAGCTGCCATGGGGCAATTAATATCCTGGATTCTGGAAGACGGAAGACCCATCGGGTAATACTTAAGTAACTGTGCAATTAATCTTGGATTATTTTCCTCGATTGCTTTAAAGTACATATTAAATTATTCAATACTAATTGTAGAATAGTTACAGTAATTAGTCGGTCAGTTTCACCACGAAAACGGAGTAATTAGTCATTTTCTAAGTGCACGGAGAATTTCTTGAGCAATTTCTTTGTACATTTGTTTTTTTTTTCATTCGGTTCTTCAATTTTTATTGAGCAAATTCTGCAATCTCAAAAGTGATATTCCAAGATTTTTTATTATTCAGTTTTGAAATTGTGAAGTTCTGATTGGATTGGATTTGTTTAAAAAATTCATATAGTTATTCAATAATTTTTTTCGAGTTGAGCTGAAATTTGAGTTACTCCCGACTTCGTCTTCATGTCACTCAATTTTTTTTTTATTTGCGGGAATGATTTGAGTTTTCTTACCGGGTTTTCATGCGAAACGTAACCGACCTATGCAAAGCCTGCATTTATTGCACTGCGTTTGCACTCAAGGCCTTTCATGGACGGAATGGCTGATAAGGATTTCGTTACACTTAAGAACTAAAAGTTGGCTCTGGAAATTCAGAGCTCATTAGCAAGTGCTGGGTAAACTAAGTCGATAAGGGTGGAGTTATGTTAAACCATTCGAGATAAAATTAGCTTTCGCTGAATTTACAGAGTAATTAATAGATAGTTTATAGAGTTGAGGGATAAACGATTGATTGGATTTAATATGAATTAAGTCGCACAGCCGCACGGTTCACGATTGCAGCGAACACACATCCTATCGTTAATGAGACAGAGAAAAAAAAATATCTTCCTCTTAGAAAAATATTTCCTGCATCAAGAAACTCTTTTTCAATACACAATTTTTCATCTAATTCACTCAACTTTATCTCTCTGCGAAAAGTGAATATCAATTAATTATAAATTAAATAGTTTTCTTAAAAATTCGTATTCTCACGACGATTAAAAAGTCCTCCCATAAAAATTCATTTTCATTTGCAAAGTGTCAAAAATTGGTTGAAAAGTCAACGGATAAAATTTGAAAATGTGAAAATTCAAAAATGGCATACAAATCGGCCAAAAATTTTGTCAAAGACAATTTTCGAAAATTCGATACCTGGTGAATATCGTCAATGACGAAAATGTCATTTCAGTTGATGGATTATAATTAAAAAGAGCTTTCCTTCTTCGATTTAGCGGTTGCAGTCTCAGGACTGGGGGTCATCGCAGGATTGTCATAAGCATAATCCAGAGTAGTGTCTTCACTGGGATGCCTTCTAGACAAGGGTGTGCTGGTGGTGTTGGGAGTACTAGAAGTACTCACATTAGTCCCATGACCCTGACTAGCAGCGGCCACAGATCGGCTGATAGTCGGCATTGTAAGTTTCAAACCGTTCTGGTGCTTCGGAGGCCCAGCCTCGACGTCGTCTCGTATTTTATTAATTTTTTTCTGCAAAATTAACAAATTATTCATCTGTCGACAAAAAAAGTTGAGTAAACGTTTCTGAAACCCCCGAGGTCCGGTGTAATTCCTCACCTTCGTCCATCTCGTGCCAAAAAATTTCTTCCACACGCCCCTCAGTCTTTTCCCTTTGAGGATCATCCCCAGGTACAGGCAAAAGACGCCGACAAATGAAATGAGAGAGATAACCAGAGACACGTGAATCAGCGTACTTTGCCCATAATCTGAAATAAATAATCTCATGAACCTCAAGTATTTGCCGAATAAATCTAGTAACGAGCCATCATTCACAAGACATCCCCGAATGATAATAATCTGGCATTTGTTTCATCGACTCAACTCGAGAGAATAAAATTCTCGTAAATTTGGAAAGGACAGTTACGCCCGTCTGGCGCTGAAGTTTAGGTTTTCTTATGGCTATTAACCCAGTAGATGGATACCGTCCAGATCACGTTTATCGACTTTATTACGTTCATCCCCCCAATCCGCCCCCAGGAGGTGGTACTTTTCACCTCACGTTCCTCAGGGTTTAAAAAAATCCCATTTCCCCCGGTGATTGAACGATCCCATGTATACTTAATTTTTTTATTCCTCACGAAGAGCATTAACGATCTTCTCGCCGTTAAACTCTTTTAAAGCGCGGGTAATTATTGCCGCTGTGATAAAACATAAAACGCTAGTCATCGGGGACCCGGCAATTAACGGTGCCAACTGCTATCGCTCCTCCTCAGCTTCTCAGGATACGACATTAATAATATCGCGTGCACTATTATTCCAGCACGCCCTTATAAGACCGAATTGCGTGCTGACCTGAATAGTCAAATACCAGTCGTGCTAACGATTTACGAAATGATAACACCATTTTTCATTATCAATTGTTCCAGGAGAACTTACATTTTTCCCCTTCACTCCTCCTGTGGAGATTTCCTCATAATTACCACCGTTAATTATTTTCAGTTGTGATAAATTGGCGAATGTGTTTTTTTCTTGAAAAAAAAAAAAATTGGCACGATCTGCAATCCCTTGGAATCACGTCCCTAATCGGAATCCCGTTTCTCCGGAGATGACTCACGGAGTCAGTCTCATTAATATTCAAAGTGTGCAACAACTCACCTCTGGAGACGACGTCTCTCCCCAACTCTCCACGAAGGACGTACCTCTGATCGTGGAGGAACTCTGGAATGGATGAAAAAATTAATCAACACTTTCAGGATAATCTTGACGCGTGACAGAACGAAGAACGTTGACGTTTTCAATACATCCGTTATTCTTGGAGGAAAAATTAATAAAATAAAATTAAAGGGGAAAGTTGGGAAGACTTTGAGGGCGGCTGTAATGAGTGAGCGATAACCGTGGCATTTAATGAAGCAAGTTTTGTGGTAGAATCAAACGAGCTTGTGAACGGAATCGAAAGTGCTGGGGATGAGGGGATTAATAGACGCGATAGAACTGTCTGGAGAAATGCTCCAAAAAGTTGGGAGTTGGCGTTTGAAACGCGGGAGCTCGTTAACGCTTTGCGGTGCCAAACTCAATAACTAACGAGAGGTGGTTCCACCACAACCGTCACATTGACGAGTCCTTACAACCTCCTGGTGCCTGAATGTAACCCCTCGAAGAAGTGCAATAAATATCCGGGTAAAAAAAAAATTTTTGCAATTTTTCAAAAATTTTTTGGAAATTTTTTCGGAATTTTTTTTTATGAAACAAAAAAAAATCGAACTAAACAATTTTATTTTTGGGAAAGGTTTTGCATGGACGTCGGTAGCATGCGAGCGTTTGATCATCGTCGGGTTGTCATCAAAGAAACTGACGCCTCGTTGCACCGGAAGTCGCAACTACCGAGTACTTTTAGTACAATTACGCAAGGATCCGGGGAGTGATGACGGTTTTATTGAAGATTTTACTGCAACCTAATGAGAAGCCGACGAAATTTGCAATTATTATAGAACTATTGAAAATATGAAATGTCTCACATTTCTGTAGTGACTGACTTTAGGCGAAAAAATACGCGGAAAAATAAGACTGTATATTGCAATAAAAACAATAATCGAATAAATTCCAGAAAACGTGGTAAAAAGCTAAGACATGCGCGGTTAAACTTCAGTTGTGATGGCAACTACTGGTAAACAGACTATAAATACCCCCCACTCCTGCACAATTTTTTACCGATCACGCGGTGTGCTAATCGCGTAATATCAATGCCCTGGTACCGAGTACTTCAACCGAAAAATCCTCTAAATTTCATTACTCCAATCAACCCGATGTCATGACTTAATTTTCCACTGAAAATCAAACGAATTCGATTACTCAATTTCAATTTTCCATTTTCTTCTCAATTTTTTGGAAACTGCAGGAACTTTCCCTTAATGAAAATCGTCATGAAATTGTCTCGATTTCGATAAATTACGTTTCTTTTTTTTTTTTAAACTATTGAAAATAAGAATAGAAGACCGTGAGGTGAAAAGCGACTCACCTGAGGTACTCTAACTTGACTTTGCACCTGACCATTCGTCTTCCCCTCCCCTGACCATCGAGAATGAGTCATCGACTTTCCCCTCTGCCCCGACAACGCTTCCCGGTCGATCCATTCAACATTCGATTAAAAAAGAGAAAATTTTCGGGGGCGAGGAGGGGGAGGGGGTCAGGTAGATCCCCTGCATTGAGGTGAGAAAACTCGAATTTTTTCTCATAACAATAAAATACGTAAAAAATCCTGAGCTATTGAATTCAGCTGTGGATTTTTTACAGCTGCTCAATTCGGCTTCAGCTATGTCTAGGGTATTTATCTTTGAAGTGAAATAGAATTGTTTTGGACTGTCAAAACATTATTTCCTCATCGAGGAATTTTGCACAAGTGTGACTCACCTCCTCGGCATGTGGATCATGCATATTGCATGGATACCATCAACCTGCCAAAGGTCTTGGAGGGAGAAATCGATTCCCCTATCGCGACTCACAGTTTCCCCTAGTGTTTGCTATTTCCTTCATTTCCAGTTTACTCTATTTTTCTTCGATTCAAGTAAATGTTGAGAATCGTGACCGATGCAATAGGTTTTCGCAAAAAATTTTTTTTGATGCGAATTGAGTATCGATCAATTTATTCGGTATTTACTACAGCCGCAAGATCTAGTCATTCATTATTTCTGATGGAGGATCGATTTCCTGGAAGTCGAGAATTGCATAATATTTTATGAATGAAGTGATGGCCGTGAGTTCTGTCGCATTATTAGTCATTCGATATGAAGTGGAGATGAATGTACTGATTGCAGTATTAGTTGGTCAGTTGCTCAGGAGATTTTTTAATCGTTTTTAATCTGGGGGCTAGGTTGTCGTTAATTATTTGGTATTTGTGGAATTATTCAGCTGTGAGGATCAGGTTACCATCGAGAAATAATTATAACCATCAACAATGTCACTTCCATGAGAGACGAGTTCTCAGGCTGTGGTTGATGTTGATTAATGGATAGCATCGAGATACCTGGTATTTTCCATGGTGATTCAACTTGGATTCAAACCGCAGCTAGACGATGGAGAGTGTACAGATATCTTTGTGGGCATGAAAATACCGCAGGGATTTACGACGGAGTCCTGTCGCAGATTGGGGGATATGTTGGTGTCAGGGCTCTGTACATCCCACTCGTTTTTCATGGGTGAAGAGTGGGTGGAGCTGATGACGGGGTGGAAAATTGTTAGGGTACCGCACAACGAAATGCCGCAATTAAAGGAGCCCGGGTAAAGAAAAATTGTAATCGCAATATTTTTTCCAAATTTGTCAAAAATTTTGGAAAAACTTTGCAGACATTTTTTTTTATGAAACAAAAAAAAAATTGGATATTTTTGGGAAAGGTTTTGAAAAATTTTTCTAAAATTTGAATAGGAAATTTTTTTTATACTTTAGATGGCGTATTTTGTGAGAATATCGAAAAATTGAAAAAATAAAAAAACAGCAGTATAATTTAAAAAATATATATATTCGCAAAAATTTCTAGAAAATTAAAAAAAGAAATTTCAGAAACAAATTTTTGAAAAAGTTTTCAAAACATTTCCCAAAAATACAATTGTTTTGTTTCCCAATTTTTTTTATTAAAAAAAAAAGAATTTTCTGAAAAGTTTTCCAGAAATTTTTTGAAAATTTGGAAAAAATATTCCGATTACAATATTTTTCTACCCGGGAGCGATCACGAATTATTGAATTTTTAGATAATAATTCAATAATAGTTCCAGCACTAGGTCAGTGCAGTGGAATTATTCTTCAGGGTAAACTGGAGGAATACCACGAGGAGGTACACCATGGAGAGATACACCACGAGGTAACTTCTGATTGATTGTTGTTTTTCTTATTTTTTTTTCTAGAATTAATTATTCCGTACTCACCCTGACAGTCTTTGACGCAGATCTCCTCCTGGTAATTGTGACTGGAGGTGTCGCATGCTGTTGCACACGGACGACACTGAGTGTCATAAGGACTGCAATACTCAGTTGTGCTGCACCTCTTCTGTCCACATTTTGTACCAGCTGGGTCCAGAGTGCCCCCCACCCTCGTGATCAGGAAAACTCCGATGATCCAATTAGTCAACATGTTAATTCCTCGATTTCGCATTAATCACGCATCCTACTCCCAGCAACATCTACCGAGAAATAACTTTAGCTGTAGTCGAAAGGCTCGTTCCTGGGGGGGTCCATACTCTGAGGAAAAATATATCGCCAGAATTATCATCACAAAAATTGTCCTTTTGTTTATTTTTTGGTTTCACTGTTGTTTTTTTTATATTATATCGTGCTACAATTGCATTTTTATTGCGAATAATGCGTTATTTTACACGGATTTCCGAAATTCTCCCGGGTGAATTCTCTCGGCATACCATCAAGGAATTCGTACCCTTTTCACTGTGTTCTCATATTCAATCGCACTCATACCCTTGCGAAACCAAATGGGGCACAACACGCAACACCTGAACCATCAACATCAATTGTGAAATTAACATTTTTATTGGTGACAATTGTTGAATTTTTTTTAGACCGGGGGATAACCACGGGAATTCCAACGTCTTCGGAGAAAGTATCGGAGCATTTATTGTGTAATTAAATCGTACAGTAAAATATGTGTAAAATATCGTAATATTTTTTGCCCGAAATTTAATGAGCTAGAAAAAAGTAAATATTAAATTCAAGTTTTCACTATTTAATTGTATTAATTACTGACGAATAGATGAATAAGATGTCAAGTCACTCGGTGATTCTCTACCCCGGAATACTGAGTATACAAGCCACAATTAATTTCCCACATTGACTGACGTGTAACAATATTTCCTGAATTATGTAAATGAACAGTACAAGGACGAGGAAACGTTACAGAGAGGTGAGTCATCGTGTCAAGATAAAATATAATCACTCGTGTCTTTCACCATTTGGTAAATGTCAATACGTTCATTAATGAAGAAATAACACGTACAAGAAAATCTAGAAATTCTTCCACTCCATAAAAACGACATTCCTCAGGATATATCGGTTTCCCATGTATCGCATTCCCGTCTCAAACAAATCGATTTAGCATTAATAAATATAATTGGTAGATTTTTTTCTTCAGTGGAAAAATTACTCGTTAATGGTTGAATCGTTTCACCTCTCGATTAAAAAAAAAAACGGAGATGATGTCATATTATCTTTGATCAGTTGTCGATGCTTATAATTTATTCAGGCAAATACCATGTATCTGAGGAACTCAAAATATCGATTACATGAGTGAATATTCTCTGGTGAAATAAAATCCTTCCCCCGATAGACGGGCAATGCAAGAATGACGAGAAATCGATGCGGAAACTCGAGATGTCATGGGCTAACCGCGAGAACGGAAGTCCCATTAAATAAATGACTGAAATTATCCGAGAATAATGAGAAAATAACGAAGATGCGGAGTTATTCATATTAGGCTGTGAGAATAAAATTCATAGCCCCTATTTTCGATATCTTTTTCATCCCAGTTGAATTTTTCACCGGCACTCGTTTCGCACACTCGATTTCTTACGTAATTTCACACACGATGGAGTTCCACCATCAGTAACTAGTCGCGGTAACGCGGTTTAATCGTTTTCGTATTTTACGTGGCTTTTTGCGAGGCGATAGCTTTTTTTCCACGTGGAAAATACGAGGGACGAAAGTGCCGAGAGGTCATTCAAATTCAAAGGGTTTCCCGCGGGGTTGAAAAAAACGACTGAATTTACGGAGAAATTACACTAAACTCGATTTAGCAGGGATTAATTGGATTTGAGCGGAAAACTAAAATTGCCGAAGCCTGATAATTGGAGAAGAATTTTTATCTTTCGGAAAAACCTAATTTTGAAAGCAGAAGACATTGAGTTATCGGAAATAACAGAAAAATCTGCGCTATAGGTGGGAAATGGAGCAACAATTGAATTCCGATTGGAATTTCCAATAAGTGATTAGGGAAGTCCACCATCTTGAATGGAGTGTTGGCGGGCCGACTCTCCGGTCGGGTGGGTCGGAATGTCGTCCGACTGGTTCTCCATTGCCTCCATCCGACAAAGACAGACCATTGGATACGGCAAAAGTCATGTTTTGTACCTCGAGTTTTCCGGCACCGGATAAAATCACAATCCACACAATGAGGCGGATGTACACACCAGAGGTTCAGCTAGAGTTTGAATTTGCACGCGAAACAAGAGTCATGCGAATTAAATAGTTTTTTAGAACACTGACTTTTTAACAAAACTGAAAAATACGACTTATCACACTTTGTTATTTTTATGCGACTGATACTATCGGTGGTAGTCGCTTAGTCTTTTCCACATTGGGAAAAAATGCACACAAATTACCATGAAAATGACGCAAAAATTGTGGTATGGAACGTAAAAACGAAAACGTCACGTAAGTTTTTTTTTCATTGCAATTATCGAATTGCACAATGAATGCCCCCTCTTCTTAGTGTAAATGAATTTAAAAAAAAAAGGGATCGAACAATGCGGAATTCCAACACAACCTCGACAGAATTCCGGTCTGTTTTATTTCCTCAAAAAATAAACCGAAAATCGCAAAACATTGATACCCCAACTGCAAAGCAGTCACAACAAAATTCAACACGCGATCGCGGCGTGCTAAGAAAAATAAATTATTTATGCGTTGGATGAAAAAAAATATCAGCCCGTGGAAAAAACGAAATTTAATTGAATCGAGGATTCACAATTGCATTCTTTACGTGACGGTCAGCCTGACATTTAAAAAAACCGTCTCCTTAGGTAATAGAAAACGGAAAAACACTTCTTGTAGCATTGACGCTTCCACCAGATCGCGCAAGCGCACTACGTAACTTTCTAAAATCACGATTGATCCTCGATTTTGAATTGTGGCACTTGGATGCACTTACTGGATTATTTATCCCTCTGGAGAAGATTTTTGGTGCAGAACATATTGTTCTGGTTATTTTTTTTGTTGTTCTTTAGCACCTGGATGTATCGACTTCGTGAGCGTGACTGTCGATCGAAAGGCGTAGGACGGTCGAACCGGTCAGGTCGACTCCCACCTTGGGAAGTCAACCTCCCTCCTCTGCACCTGCGGCCGACGTCGGCATCCGATGTTTAACCTGGTAGCCAGGTATTTTTTTACCTGTTGCCAGCATGCGTGCGCAGCCCAAGCGATTGTTCAGGAACAATGGAGGAAAACTCTTGACTTTATTCCGAGAAATTCCAATTAATTCTTCATGAAATACAAATAAAACATAATTACTGCATGCGCTCTTCGCAATTCAATTTTTATTAAAAAACAAAATGTCCAAATATCTGAAAAATTAAAAAAAAAATAAAACTGCGGAGAAATTCGTTATTTAAAATTTCTTTCGATTGACGTTTGAGTAATGATAAACATTTTTTTTTCATTCCATTGAAATAAAACATCTGAAAAATTGATATACATATATATTTATTCATTCATCGTGTATTAAAGGTCCATACAAAGATATAACAATGATCTTCACATATTGCGGCGCTACAGGTGCTCACGTTTATTGCAGATTACAGTTTTGTATGATTTCAATGAAAAACAACAGAACCCAGTGAAAAAAAAAACGAATAAACAGTCGTTCATCATAACCAGGGATATGTCGCAAAGTTTCGTCCTGCCCAGGCGCCAAATAATTCTGACGTTCACTTGAAATTGCGGTAATCCACACAACTGCATTCATATTAAATATATATTCTCAATGAAAATTTCACACCTCCCCTCAATCACTCCAAACTTATTTCCCAATTAATCTCGTTGGGAGAGCAATCACTTACTTAATTTACACATATACATTATATTTCATCGATTAGTCCTCCTGCGATTTAGAGACGAGCTTTCAATAATTATTTACACACGGGATTTTATCTGCAAAAAGGACATCCCATACTATCGTGAATACTTAATCATTTGTTTTTATACATTATAATCTGCTCTGTTCAATGTTTAATTGGAAAATCTTCATAATATTGATCGTCGATGTTCCAGCGCAAACAATGTGTACAATTTAATTCATTAGTTACTCAATTTATTTGGTAGACAGTTTGTAATTAATCACTATCATTAAATATTCATCTTTGTTATTATCATAAGTTTTATTTAAGGAGGATTGTGAACAGTGAGGGGGTTTAATATGAACAATTAATCAGGTGCTCTCACTGCTCACCATCAAAAAACCAAGTTAATTCATTTGCTTTATGTTTTTTCAAATTATAAAATCGCTAATGATGCAACATTGAGTGTTTTGTGCGTTTTTTTTTATTGGGTTGGAGGTGGGGTTTCCAGTGATTTGCGGATTCAATTGGACACTTAGTCTATCGTAGAGACCCTGTATGCGTTTTTTAAATCTTCGGATTTGGTTTGTTTTTTTTATGTTGATGAGATAATTGCCTACCAAGCACGCATTGGAGAAGGTATCAAAGGCTGGTGAATGCGACTTGTCAGAAGTCGCTATCAGAATTAAACTGACGATGGTATTAATACTGATGTATTTGTTAAGTTTTCTTTTAGATTCTAGAATTAAAATACGAGTTAACTTAACTTCGATGCGAACGATCAGGGACGCTCTCAGTCTTCAGTCGCACATCGATGATTCAAAGGTATTTTTTTTTTTTAGATTTCTTCATGCTGTTGCATTGGAGAATTGGTTGGGAATAATTTATTATACTTTCTTGTTCAGGTGTGGGAGACTGGAGAGTGCACTATTGTGGTGGAAGGAAATTATAACGGATAAGTACAGTGCGTGATGTTGGCAGAGGATTCCACGCGTGAAAAAAATTCATTGAAAGAGTTTATTAGAATTGCAATAAAATTTCCAATTTTTTTTGCATTATTCCATTGAGATTTTAATAGCTCTATAGAAATTCTTCGAGATAAATCAATATGTATAGGCATTTCCCTATAAATAGATGTCTATTTAAACACACAGGATATCGCTACATTTTTTAATAGATTATCGCAAAAACAAGTTGAATTTTTTTTATAGAATTCTAATAAAACTCTGATAAATATTTTATCGAGTTCCAGTAGAAACGATTTTTTTCATTAAGTTTTTTCACACGTGTCTGGTCAGATGGATTATCATTTTTATTTTTTAAGGGAGTCATACTGGCCGGCGCTAGAACGGAAGCGAAAAAAAGTTCGTTGGGGCTGTGAGCCACCGTCCACGAACCGTATCTACTCTTTATCACACGTCTTTTTGCTTAATTCATCATGCTTTGCACGTACATACCGATATTAATGACGTCAAGCGCAGAGACGTCTGGGGAATTTATTGAATTTTTTTTTTCTGTTCCGAGGAGTCGTTTGACGGTCCAACAACGGTGGAGTATCCACTGATAGCCGGAAATTGATTGAAGGGCAATCAAGAGGCGCGGTACTTTGATTTATTTATTATTTCAGTAACCAAGGGGTAAAGGATAACAAATCCTTTTGCTCTCAGCCGATTTTTACAGGAATATCTCGGAATCTGTGAGAGATAGCGCAATTTTTGTCCAGAATTTTTTTACACAGTTCACTGAGAACTCCAAAAAAATATTTACAAGAATTTCGCTAACTCTCTCAGATTCGGAGATAATTCATTGATGGACACGTTCTTGAGTCCTGAAAACGTTGGATTTTCAAAAGAAATTGATAATTTTTAATGTTGTAACGTGTGCCTGTCGAGAGCTACTAAAATGTCATGTTTCGTTTATCAAAAAATTTAAGACTAGATTCGAATTCACTGACTGAATTAATACGAATTAGAAAGAAAAATTTCTCCTCTTTATTTATTCTGTTGCATCAGTATCTCAACAGACATTGCATTATCAAGAGTTACTGCCCCTAAATTTCAGTCTTACACAGACCTCTGCGTTTGCCGTTTAATTCGGTTCTATGAATAATACAAAATATATTCTATTTATTTATTTTTTTTCATTTTATCTCATTAATAAATTTTTTGACAATAGTATTTCATTAGTATTAATTCTGGATTCACTTCTACCCAGTTCTCTTCCATTGGGAATTCAAATGGATTGACAATTTTTTCATAACTGCGACTTGAGGAATCAATGTTGAACGACCGCCATTCAATATTGATGATCAATAACCGCAGGTTCAAGGTGCTAAATCATTCGAGTGGTTTTTCGTCTACCAGGGTTGGCCTAAATAGACATATTTACAGGAAAGGCCAAATGTTCATTTACTGACAGTTGATTAATCAACAAATTGATCATCAAAAGGGAATTTCCAATTTTCATATATTTACAAATGTTTGAGGACAGAGAACTGGGCAGAGAATTCTCATGAACATTTTCTGCTCATTTTTCAAATTTATATTGATTACTTTTCACTAAAGGAAAGCCCTACTCTTATTACTAATACAAAGTGCTGTTTTTTTTTTCATAATTTCTCGTCTTGAATGCAGAAGTACCTCGACTTCCTAAACAATTTTTGCATCTCGCAATGACAAAGGGAAATAAATAATCCATGAAAAAATATATTATTAAAGTATCGATAGAACTAGTGTTTCTCGATGAGTTATATTAATACATTGCGTAAGTTATTTTCATCTCTGGACACATTTTCAATTTAAATCTTACAAATTTTCATCGGGGAATTTATCCTCTACGATTAATTACAGCATTGCCCACCACTTCCCCTTGAACGTTGATTGGTGATCAATAATTTTTTTTTTTTAACTAATTGAAATTAATTCAATTTTGAATATTCTACCTAAACAGTCAAAACTCAACTCTCCAATTGCCCTATCAATTAATGAATTCGGTAATCAATCTTTCTCTCTCATTCTCTTCTCATCTATCACCTTTAATTACCCCGATTAAACAAATTTAATTCACTTCTACCCCCTGCATGTATTCACCCCTCATCTCGAGCCTATGAGATCAGTAAAGTGTCAAAGGATCAATTCTACCTGGGCCACCCTAAATTCACGCGATATTCTATTTTCCATCGATAAATTGCCTCGAATACTTCGCCAATAAAAATAAAAAAATACCTTAAGCCCTAAATTTTCACCCTCATTCTCCTCGATTTAATCATTTAGTCCATCATCAATTCAAAGGACAACAATTTTTTTATTTCATCATTAAACTCTCAACGTGCCCTTTGGACGATCCTTTGTGGCACACCCCTTCGAAAATCTAATAATTATTTCCTCCACACACTTCGAATGAAAAAACGAAAAAGATGTGAATAAAATTCGTTAAACATTCGCCCAACCGATAAATCAATTCAAAGTGACGAAAGTATGTAATTCGAATTTTCTTGTTTTATAAAATAGCGATTTTTCACAAAACCCAAAAATTTTAGGTAAAAACACCAAAAGACTTTTCTTCCAGGAAATTTAATTAGCTACAAAAAATTCTCTATAGTTTCTACCCAAAACCATTAGGTTTTTAGATGAATCTCTAATCAATAAAGAAAAGAACCCTTATATAACTTCACCACATTGTCTGTTTAAAATTGATTTCTAAAAAGAAATGATTATTGGTCAGTGACGCCTTGATTCTCGTTAACCTGACACTATCCCTCGAAAAATTGCCCCAAAAACTCTAAAGGTTATATTCACGACACGTAGAAAATGGAAAAGACACGTTATTTCATCTCATCTACTGAACTTTATACATCGCTTCGTGGACCTCCTCTACTGAAGCATGAAGATTTAAACAGGAGAAATCCTCTAGTAGTTCTCATCCACCTGAGTGTCTGCCCCTGAATGGCCCTCAATCAGTAATTTTTAGATGGCATACAACCATTTTCTGAAGAGAAACCTGAAGAGAAGATTGGGAAACCCATCGAATAATCTCCCTATATCGTACATCTCTCGACGATGATTCAGGTAAGATCACTACGTGTCCCATTCGTCGCAGCTGCTCCGGAACATGGTCCAGCAGCCCGATGGTGCCGATCGCACGCAGCTCTCACTCACGTAGACTTTGTCATCGTCGACAGCGTCTACACTGTCAACTATGACAATCTCGTCAACGTTCATCGAGCTGACAGCAGCGAAGCGTTTGTTGACACCAGCGGACTGCTGGGACTCCTATACTCAACTCCTCGGATTTTTACTGTCCATTTTTCGCGGACTGTGACTCGGCTTCGTAGACGAGGGCGAGGGCGAGGGTGAACTGCTCTCAGTCTCCGGAGACGTTGCCAAACCGTTGCCAACGTAGTGGGTCAGTCTCGTCGGTAGGGAGCCAGCATTCAGCTGATAGAAGTCCACCAATTGAATCAAGTCGTAGAATTTTGTCACCCCCTTGTCCAGGGTGTACAAGCAGCCATTGCCACGCTCATCCACTGTCTACAATTCAAATATTTAAATTATTTCAATATGCACAATAATTATCTTCTCCTTCAATTCATTATCAAGTCAATTAATTCGATAATTCTCATTGAAAACACTTACAGGTTGTATTTGTGCATGAATTACTTTATCCCCGTATTTGTACGTGAGCACGAATGCACCTGGGTAGCTCTTGCTCTCCCTCACGAGGAAAACTCTGCAATAAGTACAAACAGAATTAATATGGAAGGAATTAAGAAAATTTATAAAAATGCCAAACAGAGAGAAAGAATCGAGTCGAGATGAGCGGATTGCGTCTGAATTATGAACACTGCAATAATCAAACAGTTTAATCAAGATGAAAGGAGATAAAGCAATTACACGGGACGAATGACACTAATGCACTGTATACTTTTTTTTTCAATGGGATTCTCAAGAAGTATCAAGGGAAAAGCGGGTGTACTGGCTGGGATTTCCGAGTGGGATGGGGGACCCCCCACACCCTCCGCCATCGCGCACGGTAGCACACTGAATTATTCAAAGCGAATTTATAATTTATATCCTCGGGGATAGACGTGAAAAAGGAAAACGCGAGGGCTGCAAGACACTTTTTCGTGACTCAAGACAGCGGAAAGTAAATGATAACGAGGAAGAATGCGTCAATTTGTCAGAGGATGCACTCTCTAAAGTTACTTTTTCTTTTTGGCAATTCCACAGAGACGAAATTTTCTCATCACCAAGGTTCCACAATTCTTCCTAGACTGGATTTTTCGTTCTTAATTGCATCGTTAATTCCCGCATATTTGAACCACTTGTGAAAAAATGGGAAACCAGAAACCCAACAGCTCAAAAATATGTAGCAAACACTTGAGTTTGGAGGAATAGTATTTTCTCACTGAATGATACAGTACCAATTCCACATTCGCAACGTCTGAATGGGAAAAAAAATCTCCGAATCCCTGTAATTTAACCGTGTCTGTAAAGTAATGGACTGCGCTGAGTATCGTCTGATGTTTTAAACACTGTAATTCAAAATGGCCATGGGAAAAAATGCACTGAGCGTAATGCGAGGTACCTTGGGTATTTAAAAAAATCCATAAAAATATTCAGCCACAACTTTAATTAACCAATTATACTTTCGGTTTCGTTTGACCCGCCGAGGGGTAGAATGCAACATAGCAATGATTTTTGCCGGCGAGTCGTGTAATTTTGGGGTCATAAAACAGTCGTTTGAGGTTTAAGCTTTCTTGGTGGTGTCTGTTTGGTGGGGGGGGTTAAGGGGGAGCAAAGTTGAGGGTTTTATTTGTGGGGGATTAGGCACGGTTGATGACTCGAGAGTCTCGATAAAGTTTCGAGGAACTCGTGGAGCGTTAGTTCAGTGAAATAGCATTGGGGCTCACTTACCCATCTACTGTTCCGTGCTCTCGAACAAGACTTGCTGCTGTATCTCTGTTGACATCTCTGTGAAACCAAGGCTTGAGAACGTGCACACCATCATCGAGGGCGTGTTTTCGTGAAACAGCACAGCCTGGAGGTGACCTGGAAAAGGGCCGCCATCTCCGTCGCCAAAGGAGGCCCTCACTCTCCGCAATATCCCTCGCCTCCTTTGGATCCTCCACTATCCGACCTACGCTACCAGTGAAGTCCATCGCTACCCTGGATCTGAATGATTCCTGCAATCAAAACCACCATGTTTTAATAAACTGGTGAATATCTCCTAAACGAGGTGAGATATCAAAATTTTGATACACATAATTTTTCTGGTCCCTGAATCGAACTACAAAAAAGGTGATTACGAAAAAAGCTGTATGTCCATTAATTTCTGAGATATCCAGGAGTAAATGCGTGCAGCTGTGGTGGCTTATGAATTAACAACGAAATTTTGACATAACAATTGCTTCTTAGGGCGCCCTTGGAGAGGATCTCGAGAGAACTTCCAGAGACAATGGGGACAACTATCAATACGATGCTCATCGCAAGAAAGGGTGGAAGTGGGTGGAGGATGAGGGATTTAATCGTAAGCTGCGGCAAAGCGCTCACTGGGCAAAGCTCTGGGATTGCCGCGTTCGGTTCACCCGAGTCTAGCTCTTTTCCTCGAGATATAGAATACTTATATACCTATGTATGAGCGTGTAGATATCTGGAGGACCTATGTACATGGGAGGGGGGATCGTGTGGCATAAAGGGTGATCCCTGGGTTGGCCCACGGAAGTGGAAACTTTGGGGATTACCAGTGAAAACCATTGGGATACGGCTTCCGAGGGAAAATGCTCTACTCTCATTTCTTTTTGTCTCTTTAAACCACCGTGGAAAATCCTCCGTCACTCGGGCTCACTTATTTTCCCTTGGAGATGGCTGAGACATCAGAAAATATCGGAATACATTCTCATTCTGGGATAAGTGGTGACGAGGTATATTTCCAAATAAAATTACATTCTACCCTCGCATTCGAGATCTAAATGGGAATCTATATACGGTGGGAAAGAAACTTTTTTACGCTTCGGGGAAAATAATATTTTTTATAACAACTGAGGATATTTTTTTATGAGGATGATCGATGAACAGCCAAATGACGAAATAATGATGCAGGACTTGAGAACAGAAGGTGGATGAATATCGATGCAATATTTACAATGAGCTATTTCTCAACTACGGCTGTCGCTAATGCACCTATGGTGCCGCGCCTCTCTAAACTCTCATTTATCGATTTCCCAACGCACTTATCGTCTCGCCTCGCTCAATGACGAGGAATTAATGTTGAAGCAACAAATATATTGAAGTAGAAATCCTCAACGGAGATGTAGAAGAGAAAATTACTCATTTTTCATTCAACTTTCTCATGTCACGCAGCTAAATAAAACCAGAAAAATGGCATTTCGACGCTGAATACGTCCCAACGCGTATCCAATGACAAACATAAATTTTTCAAAATTTCAGTATTGATTTGTGAATTTTTTTTACAGGTGATACAACAAAGGAAAGCCATAATTTAAATATTTCCCGGGGGCTGTCAGACACTCATCACTACCCACGTGTCTCCATCGCCAATGTATTGCCCTCCGCACGTACATTTACACTGATTGATCATCGAAACCAATGACCTCGCGACTCGGCTATTTTTCATCTCCTCTCTTCGCCGGCATCTTGGGCTCATTTGTGAGTGGAATGAAAGACGTGAAAAAAAAAACAAAAAATGTGAAAAAATCGCATAAAAAAGACACAAATGTCAAGACGTCTGTTGGTTGTTCCTTCACGGCTGAATAAATTGCGCATTTTTTTTATTATTTATTTCTATTCCTCTTACACCTATTTCAAACGCACAGTGAAATGGCCGTGGTCTTTTCGTATAAATTACCGATGGGGTGCGTGGGTGGTGTGCGGTGACCATTTACACCTGCGTCCTACGCGCGAAAATGGATAAACAATTTTCGTTCCTTCGGTTCGAGAGCTACAGGACTATCCATCAGGGGAGAACACATACTCGAGTTGTACGCAATGTTTGCTATTCTTTATTTTCAATTTTTTTTTTTAATGCTTTTTTTCTAGGTACATGCGATTTTATCCCACTCGAATGGAGCTGCCGGTAGCTGAGCCTTTCCACACGCCTCAATTGCATTGCGACACCGATTTATTGCCGTCTGGTTCAACAGGGAGCGCGGGAACATTGTGGACTTTTCGGTTTTACTTTTTCTCTGGTTGTTAATGTTCCTTACGTTGTTCGTCATGATAATTGTTGCTCCAGAGGCGATGATATGAGAAAGTTGTTTTTTGAATTTTTTTATTGGTTTGTTCGATTTTGGGATGGGTTTTGATCGGATTCAGGGGCTCCAGTTATTCACCGAGTTTTTGAGACCTTGGTACCTAAACTTTCTGGTTATCCCAGCAGATGGCGACGGTTTCTTCACTGGAAAACCTCGTCTTTGTTATCGGTTAAGTAAACGAAATCGGAGCCAAATGACTGGATTTTAAATTCCAGGCGTTTGGGTCTGTTATTTAATTTATTTAAATCCTGGAATTTTTTATTAATATTCAAAAATTGAGAGATTTTCTGTCTTTCTGTTTTTTTTTTTTTAGGAAATTTTCAGGTTTTTTTATACGTACGACGAGAAAAATTCGTAAATCCCCGGGATTTATTATTACAGGTATAGTTTTATTTTTGTTAATTAATGTGATTAATCGACGCGTTTTTTAATCTTGCGGTAATTTTTCATAGCGAATCCTTGAGAATGTGATATGCCTATCCTCCCTCTGTTGAAGAACAATAAATTAATGTCTCCAACAATAGAAAGTCGAACGCAACAGCATCGTCAGAAATAATCTCGAGCTTGATTGAATCAACGAGTCGATGTAATTTTAATTCGAGCCAGTCGAAGGTCGAATCGAGTGAACGAGATCAGCGTATTCACCGACATCACCGTGATTCATCTTCCCCGATATGCCCACCATATATTATGACGAAAATATTTATAAAATTCGATTATACTTCGAGATAGGTGAATATACCTCTCCTCCCCGAAGAAGAGTTCTAATTTCCAGTGACTCATTCCCAACTCTTTGTTGTTCTCATGGCAAATAATAATTTAATCCCGTGAATTATCTTGAATATTTTTCCCGGTGCTGAGTTGTGCGACAATAATTCACAAAAAATTGAAACCCCGAATAAGAAAAAGTGAATTCTCCACGCACTAGATCACGAGCTCGCCAATAATTCTCTCCAGCAGGATCCAAACCCCTGAATCCCATAACTCAAAATAGTTTCCCAACCGAAGATGCACTGTCAGCTGTTTTTGGCAAAGTGCAGAGAGCCAATTTGTCAACATTAAATTACCGAGTGGTAGTGATGGAGGAAGGGGGTGATGGAAAGCTTGGGGTTATAAATCCGGATAAATGAAAATGGTAATCCCGTTGCTAATGGTGAACGGAATATTCTTGAGATTTTCTTCTTGCCTGGGGAGATGGAGCGAGAATGGCGAAAGAAGAATTGCGACCACGAGGGAAATACAGGGTGGAACCCAGTCAGCGATGGGTTGGTGGAAGGTGGTGGATTTTGGACGAGAGAGGGATAAGCCACTTCAGAAAATAAGACCCGGACTGGAGAGGAAGTGGGCTTGAGCTTTCGGAGGGATTTATCGTTTTCCAACGCTGAAGCTATGTACACTCTTGGTTTTTGGGAGTGAGTGGTTCAGTTCGAAGAGGGCGGATACCTAAAAACCCCTTCGCTCTGGATATTCCAGTGCATATTTCACACCGGAGTTTTTTCACACCGACCAATTTCCCACTAATCAGACGGATTCGCAAATAATTACCGACTCCACTATATCCCGGCCCTTTCTGCACCCTTTTTTGGCTAATTCGCCCTATCCCACCCTATGCATGCAGCTGTGGATCCTACACTGTACCGTATTCACTGCTCCTATAGAACATAGAAGTGACATGGGAAACCACAGGAAAAACCATGTCGGTAGAACGGTTTCTCTATTAGCAACCTCACACTCATTGATTCCTGTTGAAAAATTCCATTCAAATTCGATTTGATTGGAAAATGCAATTGCAGCAATTTGCCGAGTTCGGATTTCAGTCCTAATTCCATCCCACGCATCTAGAAATCTCGAACAGCTCCGTGGAGTTGGACCATCTCCAACTGCACCAAACGACTCTCAAACGTAATTAAATTTATTTAACGGAAGATTGAGCCATGTGTTCCCTGGCGAATCCCTCCAGGAGCACCCCAGTATCTCGAAATGTTGTCGTAAACGTCCGATGAGGAGTAATAACAATAAACCACACCGGAGGGTGCAACCACGGGGTCGTTTGTAGACGTGTGCCTCCTGTCAACTAATTCCCCCCTCATCCGGGACTTCGACATGAGACCTTCAATAACACCAGCAACTGTCTGAATTATCTCCACTACTCTCTGTAAATTTCCTCATCTAGGTTAATACGAATTTAAAAAATCTCGAAATCCACTCCGAAAAATAGAAAAAATTCTGGCAAAATGATTCCTACTAGTCGATAATGCCAAAAAGTTATCTAGGATCAGGAATAAATTTTCTAGATCACGAAGAAAATAATTTCTTTGAAGATAGAAAATTCTGTAGCAGTGGAGAATATTTTTATCATTTTTTTTTCAGCGTGAAACTTTTTTCTTTGTGTAATGTACGGGGAGGTGTCAATAACGATCAATAAAGAGGGATTTTTATTGCTCGAATTGCCGGCAACTGGCAAACGCGGTATAATAAAGTTGTGAGAGTAGAGATTGGAAAGAATAAGGGCGAGCTGTGGGGGAGTGTCGTGGAAAATTTGCAATCGTATAAACATGGATGTGGGCTGCATGTGATGTGCTGGATTATCTTTTTGTGGACACGTACACGTTGAGTTGTGTAGTGCAAGCATTGCCGACGTTAACGACACGACAAAACGTATAACGGGTCTAGCTGGATGGCATGGCATAAATGTACGAATGGGTGTAGACACCGGTGAAATAAATAACTCCCCATCAATTTTTCCTATTATTCCCCCAAACACACTATCAATATTTATAATGACTCCTACTGAAAACTTTTAAAAAATTAATCTGATTGATTTGACACTTCTCTTTCTGGATTTGAAATTATTTGTTGGAACTCCTCGAGGAATTGATTTGAGAAACAAAGACCTTGGAAGTCTGAGACTTTCACCACATAAAACCACAATTTTTTCACAAATCTCGTTTACAGATGTTTAAACTGAAAAATCAAATCCCCAAACATTTTCTCTTTAATAATAATGTAAAGATACTGTAAAATATGAGATTGAGTGTTGTCACCATAGAATGTGGAGTGAAAAAATTCCAAGGAATTTCAGGGACATCAGAGTTTACTTCGAGACCGTTGTTCGATGTATATATTTCCTTGTGGTTTCTACCTCTTTTTTTTTGGAGGACTCGAATGGGCAATTCATCGCAGAAATGATAATTTCAATGATTATTGTTTTTGGCGGACCCGAACCATACATTTACCGAAATAACTTATACAGCTTATTAGAGAAGTTTTATAATCAGAAATACAACAGTTCTGTTAAATGCAGATGAAAGTAGAGCAAAAACACATCGCAGTAGCTATTGAGGCCGGCAGTGAAACACAAAGGTGGAGAGAAAAAAAAATAAGAGGGGAGTGGAAAAAATAGAATTTGCCGGATGATTGCCGCTCTCTGCGAAGCAGTGGAGAAAGAAATTTTACGATATTGTATATTTCACCTGAGTCGTAAAGAAACTGCAGGTCTGTGGAAAAAGCCAAGAAAAAATATTCGATGCTTCATTATCATGTTTATGACGGAAAAGTAGACTATTCTAAAAAGCAAGAGCACTTCTTCACGAAGAAATTGAATATTTGAAAAATAGTTTCTAAAATATACTATATATAATAACAACTATTAAAATTTAACAATTCAAGGTGTTGTAAATAGATAAATCAGTTGATCATTCGCGTTATTGAATATTTTGTAGCGAATTAAAATGCAAAAAAATGTTCTCCGCCAATTTCAGAATTTTATCGACATGTTTTATTATCGAATGGAAAAAGTCGGGGAGGGAATTTAATTGCCGATTTAATGAATGGAAAAGTCGCAAGTGTGTTGGCACGCGCGTCCACTTTTCAACGTGCATAGAGGGAACCCGAACATGCGATTGGATAAAACATCCTCGCAGCTCCTAATTACACTAATGGCAGGACACGAGGGCATTTAATCCCGCGTATTGAGCGATTTCCCTGTCCATCCCTGCATTGTTCACTTGTATCCCCCATTGCCATGGGAAAACGGATCAATTACTGCACATGCGCCCAAAATGTCGAGCACAACCGAGCGTTTACCACAAAGTAATGTCATCGTAACTTTTATTGAATTTTACACATTTAAGGAATCGAATATAATTATCACGCGGCAATACGAAAATATGTAACGGAGGAAAATCAAAGAAGTGTCCAATTGGCAGGCCAAGGCCCGAATGTTTAATTAATTCTTAACAAATGCCCTAATAAATTCTCTACCATGAAATTTTGGTAAACTCCATATGCTCCCAGGGCACTGGAAAACAAATTACCTATTTCAGCTAATTAAATTCACCAGCGCCAGAACATTTTCTTGATAAGAATTAAACCGCGATTTCCTGGGCTGAAACAATTTTTTTTCTCAATATATACTGAAGAAATATCTCATTCAGTCCAGCCATTTGTCAAAATTCAACGGATGAGTATTGAAATTTCACGACTACTTTTTAAATTCATATAAAAAAAAATTATCTCTTGTATACCCTTTACGATTTGTTCCCTTACCACCCCCAACCCCCTGTACCGTATTTGCCGAAGGGAGGGAGAAACCTCATTTGAGGGAAAAAAATTTGCCCTGGGAGAGTCCTTTTGACAGGACTACCGCTCGACAGTGAAATTGTGAGATTAGAGCACGATAAATTTTGACCACCGGTATCCGGGATCGAATCCGGATCATTGGCATGCTAGTCTACTCTAACCGCACGGCCACTACCGTCGGTTTTAAAATCCATACAATTCCTCTTAAAATTTTCCACTAAGCGGTTCATTTTTTTCGTAGAACCAAAACTCGTTAAACTCTGATTATTAGTTTCCATTTACGAGAGTGAATGATTCCGTCAGGAGAATTGACTTTTGCCTCTTTTACCGCCTTTGTGCACTTCTGGGAAGTTGGGTGCAACAATGTCAACGTTAATAAATCAGATGACAACGGAATACACTCGTATCCCGTACATTGTAACATAAGAGACAAATTTAGGATGAAAAATGATGACAGCCGGCTAATGTTCAGCTCCAATCACGGCGCTAGACCGCGACTTGAAATTAAGTGGCTGTTTGCAATTTAATATGCGTATTTTTGAACTAAACGTTGTGCAGGGCTTGAACTAACGTTAGAATTACACCCCAGCAATAATTCAATTTATTCCATTTATAGTCCTCCACAGGGAAAAAAAGGGAAGATTAATTTTTGAATAATAAATCGTGGCCTGAGAGAAAAATCGGAGAAAAATAATTCGCATTCACATTCACATTCGAAAATTGAGAATTCACTGGTTTTAGATGGTGACATTAATTTGCAATTTATATTGAATAAAAAAGAGGGGAATGTTGCTTATGATTTCATATACTCCAGTCATTTTTGGCCAGATCGAGTGAAATTAGAGGCAAACATTGACCCAACATTGCGCCAACCGTGTGCACATTATACCAGCAAATTAAAAAAAAATTAATAACGTATTCGTCCTCATCTCCGAACTCGGTCAAGAGAACATTAAACTAAATTTATTAAATCTGAATTGAATGACAAATTGAATAAAATGGAATAATTATTTTTTTACCCATTATCACAAATCTCGAGAAAGATTGACATGTTTCAATGAAAGAATTGCATGAAACTCAAGCCCAAAGTCACTGATCCAAGCATGAAAAATGTTTCCCTGAAGATTGAACAATTGTACAAACAATCAGAACAATTCGTTAGCAAATTAAAATTATTATTCCCGAGAGCAAATATTTTTCCTCAATGTTCAACTGATTAGATAATTAAAATGGTCATATCCCGACGAATTTTAACCCCGAAATAGTGGTACATCCGACGTGAATGCATAAACGTTTAATATAACCGTACATGGGCCATCGTTCATGCGCATTAGAGCCGTTGGTTGTGCACACATAGTCTCACATATACGTCGCCCATTCGAATGGAAGATACACAGTTGTACGTGCCAGTACCACTCGCTAGATTTATGGTGTTACATAATGTTGCACATAGGTGTATGTACGTGGAGATGGAGTACAGAGAACATAGAAGGGATGAGGACTCGAGTCCCCTCATTGCCGCCCCCCAAAAACCCCCCCTAGGGTGAAATGGGGAGGAGGAGGAGGAGGAGGCAATGAGGGGGGGATTACTCGAGCAAAGAGGCCGCAAATGAGCGCGCAGGCGCATCGACATCGAATCAAGCGTTCAACCCTAGGTATGCATTCAGTCTCTACAACATCCCCCCAACCCCCCAACCAACCCAACCACCCAACAACCACCCCTGCAAGTTCAACTTACAAAACGACAGCTGACGAGTGCCTAGCAACAGGCGTCAGGGGTTACCAACCCCCCGTTGGCCGAGCTATTATAGATTTTTAGGACTTCCACCGGTAATAGCTTCATTGAGCTGCATTGTGATTAACTCAATTATTTAGTAATCATTATTTGTTGGGAATTGTTACTATGAGGATTCGTCGATCGAAATATTTTACTTTATTCCTAGACTCTCAACGGTCTTATAATTCGGTATTTTTACGAGTCACAAGTCAAGACTTTAGCAATCACGTGACAACACCTGTTTAATTTTCAATTACTTGTTAGTAATGATATGGAGGTTAATTATTGAAATTTCCGGCGTTTCTGTTTATCGCTCTGAATTTCTGAGACAGAATGTCGATCATGAAAGCAATGAGTGTTGCATTTCCATTCATAAACCCGCAGCATTGCCCTCGGTGTATTGATTACATAAATTTTTTTTATTTTTTTTATTTTCTCCACGTGTTGGTCCCCGGACGGAGCAGAGTGAAAGGGGGGAGCTGCACGCATGAATGATAGTTAGAACTCCCAGGGATATCTTTGGTTCCAAGCGTCACGATGTGCATGTATTCGGCATATATACTGGCGCGTATGTATCCGAGATTACATGGGGCAACCCATGGACCATTCGTAATCGTATTTCATAGGTCCAGAATAACCGAGGCTGCAGTAACACACCGGTGCACGTGCGCAGATGTTTCTAATGTATGAGTACCGAGGGGGGGGAACAGAGGGGGAATCAGTTAATTTATGCTTCACAGTGGAAAAGTACACGTGGAGGAATTTTTTACCGACGCATAACCAACGCATCAACAGTTTCTTGAATTTATCGGAAACGAAATTGAAAGAAAAAAAAAATGTGCACATCAAATTTAAAATTGCAAAAATAAAATAATTTCTTGTTGATAGATTAAAAAAATTACTCGTGGAATTTTACCACTGGTTTACTTCCATTCGCGAGTTGAGAAATATATTTTCCTCAGATTTTTTTTCTACCCCACAATTGAAGACATTTACGAGCACTTCATCATTTTAATTAAAGCGTTCTGATTAAAACATTCTTGTCTTACCCGAGAATTTTCTGGGGAAAGAAAGAAAAATTCAATTTTCCATGATTTCTTTTTTCTCCCAGTGGTTCTCTGAGAATTAAAATGCCTCTGATGAAGAAAAAAAGCTTTTCCCCAATGAAGGCAAATTCATTCATTAAAATCATATGAAAATTTAATTCGCTGAATTCTTCTGTAATGAGAGAAATTCCGCGAATTCAATTCCATTAAAATTCTGCTATTCCCGGGGATTAAGAGTTCGCTTTATGAATTGTTCCTGCATATCTCCAGGATAGAATGCGAGTTGAAAAAAAAAAAATCTTAGGATGGTGTTTACACGGTAGCCCTGCCACGTTTTGTCCTATTGTGAGCTGTTCTCGGTCGATATCATGCGTTTCACCAAGCTGTTACGCGTCTGACATTTCTTTCACTTGTTCCTAGGGGCTCTTGACACCCCCACAAGAACGTAAAACACGCTAGAAATCCCGTTGACAATGGCCATTCAACCTCGTACAACCCCTTTTCCTTGATTCTTTCTGGTTTCTCATCCCTTATGGGATTTTACCAAGAAGTAACACGCTGGATATCACTTTTTATCCTCTCAACCCTCTGTTTCATCCAGCAAGAGCTCATTGCGATGATTAAACCGAGAAGACCTCCCTACCGAATGAAAAAAAAAAAACCCTACTCTTACCATCAAGAACATTTTAATTCAAAAATCTCTGGGGCAAGATAGGCCAAAGTATTTATTTCATCACGTCTCAAGATGTCAAATTGACAATGCAATACTGTAATGCAACGTGCGCACCAATTCGTCGAATTAAACTTCGCCTCGTTAACGATCGACTTAACAATTTAGTTGAAGAGAATTTATCATGGGTGCGGTCTCGACACGCTTTGAATTTTTCCTGCAATAAAAGACAGGTAATAAAATCTCATACCCCGATGAAATTTACTGGCATGACGGGATATCTGGCACGCAAGGCTCACTCGCGGTTCAACGCAGAACACCCGGTTTAGTGAATATACATATCCTCCTCCCTTTATCTCCTCCTCAACAGTGAATGTGTCACGTTTACACACATTTCCTCGCTGTTATCCACCTTATAATTTCTCCCGCCACAGTTGTTACAAGAAAACCCCCCGACTGCACAATTACAACTACCTCACCGCAAATGCACTCCGCTTCAAAATCCCCCAAGGGGAATCTAATTGCGATTCTCTTAATAAATGTCACGTGATTCGACACACGACGAAATTAGAAAGTCGTGGGTTTACGGTAATGGCACTGACTATTTCGCTGAGTTTATTGTTTTTAATTACAGAAATTCAACGGGGTGTGGTACATTTGCCGAAAGGGTGGAGATAGAAATTTGGAGAACGCCGATAAAAATTCGATGGCAAATGCTCTACAATAACCCAACTCGAATTTCAAAATACGTTTCACACCCTGTCATGGTTAATTTTCGCATTTCAGGGCTGACCTCAAAGTCTCAAAGACTCGAGTGTTCAAAATGTAGAATCAAGATTCAGCGGTTCAGAATAAATTCTAATTCTTCTGAATAGTTTTCTTAATAATAAGTTTACATCGGCCCAACCCGATTAGGGTACGGCGAGGATATTGATCAAGACTTCAGAAAAATTAAAATACCCTCGCCTAGGATTTGAACTTGTAACCTATCTCATGTGAGACAATCACTTTACTCACTGCGCCATGGCATCTGGATGTTCTTCTGAATGTCAAAGTCCATCGGTTTGAACTGGAATCGTTCGGTTTAGTCGTATGAATCATCTCCATACCAATCGCGAATGCATTCAACACATTACTCTCAATCCCCACACTGACTAAAAATTTCCAAGGACAAATGTAGTTTAGACTCGTTGTGTGCGTGAAGTGTAGAACCGCTCGGGTGACGTAACCACTAGTACTTCCTATCGGGTGAGATCACGTGTGTTATATACACCGGTGGGGCTGGACCGGTCACGGTCAAGGCCACCATGAAAAGGATTCCCCATTCTGCTGTTTCATCGTCAAGGGCTTCGTGACCACAGAAACATCAATGTTGGTTATGCCTCGATCCCCACTTCTTCCTGAAGAATAAAAAAAAAAAATGGGGGGGAGAGCACACGTGGCGGTTCAAGGTCTCCATGGTCATTTTTTTTGTTGACCCATTCTGTCAGACAATCCAGAGGGATTGTTTGAATGTAATTAAGTCAAGGTCCCTTCACATTAAAGGATTAGAAAGCAAGATTACAAACATCTCCCACATATCGCCTGGGCCCGCTCAGGATAAAGCGATTGATCAGGACTTTAAAAAATAGTTAATCACCAGCCGGGACTTGAACTCAAAACCTGTAACATGTGACGCAACGAATTTACCCACTGCGCCATCGAGCAATTGGGACTCATAGGAATCTTGTCCTGTAACCTTTGAGTGTCAGTTTGAGATAACACTCGAAATAAAGTGGATTTTTTAAATGGGTGATTATGATTTGCGAGAATGGTAGATAAACCCACGGAATTGTCGATTCATGCGAATAAAAGTGGGAGAATTGATAAAACAGGGGAATTATCAAGTCATCGTAGACTCGGATGAAAACAATGATCCCCTGAATTATCCACTCACTATGATAACCGATTGAGAGATCGTCCAGTCCTCGAATGGGCCGCGTAAATCATGGGGTTATTGACATGACATACATCATCATAAAATATTCCCCAACGCACACGACACGGAGGATTTATGTGAAATATGGCTCACGCCAGACTCAACTGATTATTTGACATCAATGCACCTCTTAACTTGCTCAAACGGACATCGTTGTTTCTTACATTAGATTGACTGTCCGCTGCGGGCCAAAGTGTCAATTCTCCTTATTTATCTAGTACCATCGTCTACCTTCACATTTACCACACAATCAAATACAATTGAGTGTGTGTGGCACGTGGAACGTCTATTTTGTCGGCGAGGATTAATTCACTCTCGATTCAGCTAAGTGGATCTCTCAAAAGTCTCAAATTAATTCATCAAAGTATCAAACTGACACTGCGAAATTAATGAAATAATGAAGACCGAAAGATTAACAATCGGATGAGCATGCATCTTTAGATTTAAACAGATTTTCAAAATTGTCTATGTAATCCCATTGGACTCCACCTTAATTCGTTAAACTTGGTTTTTCTCCATGGAATTAGAGTTTTCCTGTCGTTAAAAATCCTTCAAGCTCCACTCACCAGAGAATTCCTCGTATTACAGCGAACGTTAGCATTCCCAGAAACCTTTCCTCCGCGTTAAAGGTCTAATTTAGTCAGAGCACTGCTCGTTACCTTTTCAGTGTGCTTCATGCGACCACTGGAATACCCATTTCTGTATATTGAAGTTTCAAGTACCCTGTTAGAGAATTACGCTCGAAATTTCCAAGTTAAAAAAAAAACATCTTTTTTACCACCGAATTCTATGAAATTTCCATGAAATCTGGGCTTTCTGGGGCTGATAAATCGACGTAGGGAATTTTTATGGTTTTTTGGCTCGGATAAAATGGTTGTGCTCTGATGAGTCGACTTGCCCCATTAAAATTCAATTTTTAATGCACTCAGTGCAATCTAACGATGGATGAAAAAAAAACAATCTTTGGTGCATTAACTCTTCTCGTCATACGAGATTTTGCTTATCAGGTGACAGCGGCTGTTTAGGGCTGTGGGTAGTACATAGCCAGTGTCACGCGATACAAAATGCCAGAGTCGTTAGGAATACATTTACAACTGAAAAATCAGTCCGTCAGGAAATGGATGACGAATTATATTTCTATTTTTCCATTTTCGTTCACTCTCCGCACGAATTCCACATCGGAATTTCCAATTATCAATGAGTTTGAAATCAATTTCCAATTGAAATTCAATTTCTCACATATTTCGAGAATAATAATTAATAGCTGATTTTTCAATGAGAGAAAGACTTGAATTTTCATCTCATCGTGAAAATTCGACATCAAACGGAAATAGGATATAAATTGATTTTATTAATAATTTCGAATACGAGAGAGATTCATTTTTCGACTTCAATTACTCGGAATTCAATTACTCACCGGAAGAAACAATGGATTATTTACATATCTTAGAGACCGGAAGTATAGTAGTCGGGGAACCGAAAGATACGTGAAAACAGAAATTGAGGAGAGGAGCGACTATATAAGGAGAGCAACTGTAATGGGATTCTACTGTATTATCTGTGAAAATTTTTCTCAATTGTCTCTCCTCGGAGACATCTCACATCCCCACATGCATAAAACAGTCTGCAAGCGAATAACCCCCCGAAAAGCGAAAGAAAACAGAACCCTGAGGAAGAAAGCGACTGACATAGAGAGTAGCAACACAAGAGGGGGATAAAAAAAAGTATATATTTGAATGGAAAAATGTTGGAACGTTGAAACGTAAAATACCCAGGTATTCTCTCTACTACGTGCCGCTCAAAAATGCATGAAGTGTCGGGTTGAAAGGAAAAGAGAGAAAGAAACGACGACGAGAGGGATGACGGAAGGGGATGGCAAAAAAAAAAAAAGGAAATTCCAAAGAAAATTTCTTCACTCGGGGGACAGATAACAGGCACTGGGCGCTTGAAAAAAAATATCAATTTGTGTGATTTGTGTGTCGGAAAAAAGAAATGGCGGGTAAGAGAGAATGATAAAACGGGGTGAAGTTGCTGGGAGAATGTCCAGAAAAAAAGGGAAATATAAATGTAATAGAATAAAAATGCACAAAGACTTTGGAATACGTGAGAGCCGTGTAGCGGTGGGAAATGGTCTTGAATTTGCACACTCCAAACGTACCGAGAACAGAGAAATGGGGAGGCACTAGATTACCCGCATTTATCTCCAGCGAGTTCCTTTCCGGAATTCTCGATTTCTCGACTTGAATACGGAAAATCCTGGCACGAGTGATAACACTCCAAACGACAACAAGAAGAGTCGACCACTTAGTCTGTGCGCCAGCGAACGTTTTAAATTGAATTTTCGAAAAATTATTAATAATCCATGAATAATGCATTACCAATAATTTTTATTTGTGTATTTATGCTCTTTTCATATCTCCATATCTTTCAGAAGTATCATATCACCTAGAGAGCGAGTAAATCCGAAATCAACAGTTGGTTGATAAAAAATTTGATTTTATAAAAGAAAAGTGGGTGAGACCGAATATTTTTTTTATTTTAAGAAAGAAATTGAGATTGAAATAATTGATGAGTCCAATTGAATTAGCTGAATGCTGATTACTTAAAATCCTTGAACCATCTGTTCAACCATTTCTCCGGATTATTTGCAGTATTTTCTCCTCTAAAGTTGATGAAAATCATTTCTAATGAATTATCTCTCGTCGTAATGGAAACGCTCTGATTGCATACCAGTGCCAATAGAACTCATGCCGTTGGAGGGAATAGTGGAGCATTAGGACAGTTACACCACTTTTAATGATCGTATAAATCTACTCGTTTATAGTTGACTTGACATTATTCCATATCCTCTCCGTCGCTCACCCCGTTCACTTCCATTTTTATCCACCACTCATGAAACTATAGTTTTAAGAGCGAAACTTTAAAGACCTTAATCATATGGGCTCCTAGCGCCGCTCGTAAATATCCTCATGCGATCCACCTTGGCCAGCGTCCAACTACGTTTAACCTCCGTTTAGCTGACGTCCAACTAAAATCGCATCATTTCTCATCTCTACAATATTCAATATCTTATTCCCCTCCCACGCACTTGCACTCATTAATTAATCAATCAAATACCGATTACACCATTCAGAATATACTTTCTCCAAATTCGGGTTCCACAATGCGACTCAATCCATTCCAATGATTAATCGATTTCGCTATTTTCTCACCAATTCAATCAATTAAATTTAATAAATTCCTTAAATCCAGTGGGCCACGTTTTTCATCAGTCAAAAACTCATTTTCAAATTCAAAATATCCTCCATGCCATTTAATATCCGTATGCATGCACCAGCGATGGCATTTTTCCAACGAAAATGATAAATTCCATGGCAGTATGAGCCCCCGAAGATCGTGGCCCCCCGAGGCCCCATGTATCCCACGATGCGGTTATTTACCATGTACCATTTCATACCTATGTACCCAGCAATAAGGCGAAGAATATAAAATGACGCGGTTTATTGGCAGACGTATACCCCCTTCAAGCCCCTGCCGTTTTACGCGAGGGTTTTGTATTCCCTCGAGCTGTACACCAGCAACTCCACCCACGAGGGGGTGGAGAAGGGGGGAGGAGGGGGGTATCTGCTCGTCCACCGAATCCCAACGTTCGATTTGCCCGGACAACTGGAACGGAAATGAAGAAAGGTAACATGCATGTTTCGTTTCACGTTCCGTTTCAATCCCCCCTCCCCCCCGCGACCTCCGCCACCACCGCCACCTCCTCCACCGCCCCCCCTCCGTCCAACTTCCACTGCATCCAATACAATGGCCATCGCTCTGAAGACCCCAGGGATACGCCATCACGTTCTCCATCGACAGGTTGAAATCTAAAAAATTTGTTTCACTTTTCTTTCGCTATATTCTCTATTGCTTGGTGAAAAGTAGGAGGAGCGATATGATAGGGCTGTGGGCGGTCCATCCGTCTTTATCGCAGAATCATTGGGATTCTGAGTGACACGATGATTTTCAGATGTTGTTTTATTTTTTTGTATGTACGTTGACGAATTTATAATCATTTTGAAGGTTACTTTATTCGCGTTCAAATGATGTTTATTCCAATAATATTGCAATTGTAGTTTCAATGATACTACAATTGATAAATACTCATAAACGAGATTTTATCATTTAATCATACAGTTTGGAAAAGTTAATATTCATAGATTCCTAATTCCAAAATAAAGGTGATAAATCAATGGAATTTGTCAGTTTTTAAAACAGGATTTTAGTTTTTAAACGCGATGACTCACGCAAAACGAAATTCCTAGCAAATTTATTTAACCATTATAATATAGTAATAATAATCTTAATAGTAATAATAATAATTTATATATTCTTTTGTAATATTTCCCCAAATGCTAGCTGCATTAAAATAGAGATAAATAAATTGGCAATACTGGAAAATGTGATATCTCATATCGAAAGGCTTTTTCCTCTGTATGAGGCCGAGATTAATTATCAGGATATTTAATTCAAAAAATTAACACGTGAATATTCCTTTGCGTCATGTAAATGCGCTTTATCAAAGGGAATTTTTTCCGTCAGTGCACTTCGCTACCAACTCAGATAAACGAGAATGGAGCAATATTATATGAATAAATGAAACAAACTCTAACCTACATTACGTAACCGTCGGTGTCGATTAGATAATCGGAATAAAAAAATTCATTTTTTTATTCCGTTACCCAGGAAATGATTGTACTAGGGGCCTCTATATCGCGAGGCCCAGACTGGTGGGAGGAGTATATTTGGCAAAAGTAATTTTTTATCCCACCGTGTTCTACACAATAATCGTAATGTATTCATGTAATGTCGAGATGGAGATGATCGGAGGCTGAGCCTTCCATATCAGGTTTCCTACGGTTATCCTATACGAATGATTAATCACCGGGTGTAGGTGGACTCTCGCATAAGCACAACCTTGGAATCGTAAATTTCCAGTGATACGGTGATCAATTCCAAGAACTCCACACGGAAATTGATTAGTTACAAAACCATAATCAGCGAATTCCAGGGCAATCCATAATGCGCGAAAAAGAAAAAAAAAGGAATGTTCGACAATTTTCACGGATTAGCAGACACAAGAGTAGACTATAGATTCGTTGTCAATTCTGTCATGCATTCTCGAGATTATGGAATTATCAACAATTGGAGCAATGACGTTTGATTGAAATATACTTTGAAGCATATGAATTTTTTCGCGATCGGGAGGGAGAGGGTGATAATATACTTGGTGCGCCAGACTCAATGGCTCTAACAGTTGCGGGGTGAGGGTGGGTGAGGGTGGGTGAGGGTGGATGAGGGAGGAAGTGAGAAAGGGGGAGGGGGTGGATTTGTTCAATGTCAAGGTTACATGAGCGCAGGCGCATTAAATTTTCAGAGGCCTGACGGGTGCGAGAGACGAGACTCCTGATGCCAAACATGAGGAGCAGAGTTATGTACCGAGTGAGATACATTATCCGCGACAGGCTGGGGGGGTCAGGGGGTGGATGGGTGGTTGGTTGGGCGGTGGGGGATTATTCATGGTTTATGTACCGAGCTGCGTAGATATCGATTAGTTGGCTCTCTCGTGCCAACTGGTGGGAGATGCACTCATATATACATATATATCTCCCATATTCCCACTACCACCGATTCGTTTTTTCTTGATGAAATTAAAATTATTATCCCCGTAATTACAGTTACCGGTTAGATGGAGTTTTCCCATTATTTTCATTTTAACAACTTATTTTTATTTTCCATTGGCCATAATAGTTTATCACCCTTTCGGGGTAGAAGTTTAATTCACTTTCCGGCTGTTTAACGACGTAACTCGAACAAGTTTAACGTGTAATTTAAGTTAACGTCTCGGTAATGCCAAGGTTCAGGAAGACCCTGGCGCGTTAGAGACGTGTCCTCGAGTCCTCCGGGCGATTAATTGTACCTCCGTTACCACCGCAAAAGGAGAGGATCGCCGTATCCTCTTCTGTGCCTTTCACTTTTCCAGAGGGATATACGGGATGACCTCACCACAGCGAGAAATTCAAGCGGAAGAGGATTCATGTCCTTATCGTTGGTGATAAAGTTTTGTTCAATCGAGGGGCATCGGTGCCTGGGTGCAGTGTCGTCGTGTCGATCAAAAATTTAAGAGAAATTTGTATTTTTAAATAAATTCAACAATTTTCACGATATGTGATATTTGTCAATTGAAAAGGAGATATCTAGGTCTCATTGAAAATTCTCCAAGTTCTGTTATATTTCTATATTTAGTTATCGGCATTGACTCAACTTCTTCCATCAATTTCGTCCGAAATATTTTCACATTTTCTTCTTCAATGTCTCGCAGTGCTCGATGAGCGTGCTGGAATGTTCATCCCCTCCTTTCACTTTGCGATGGATAAAAAACGCACGTACATTTTCCATCAGCCATCAATATTTTTTTCTCTTCCACTGGCGTGTCGGCGTGACGAGAATTTTCACCGAGATAACAGGTATCACTCCGATATCGATGATCCATATATTTTACCGACATTTTCCACGCTCTAACTCCACCATTTTTATGATAAGATTATTCCCCAAAAGAGAAATGATAATTGAACAATAGAAAATTAGTAGAAGTCAATGAAAAGAACAAGTCACCCGACATGATTAAAGTAATGAAGAAAATAATTGACGTAATTCCACTGCTCATTTCTCAATTCAATTAAAATTTTCCATCGAAAAAAACTTGAAGACTTTCAGTACAATAGCATCACTCGAGGAATTAAAGTTGAATTTGGTATGGCCCGGCACTCGTTGAAATCATTGCAAAAACTTTCGTATTTCGGTTTCGTATCCGTTTGTTAATTCGCTGGTGCTTCTATACCCCTCAACAACTGCATTTACCTTTTGGCCGTTTCGACGTACCCGTTTTCGCTGTTTTACGCGATAATGGGGGGGTGGGAGCAGGGGATAAATTTTCAGCGAAGGGGGTGAAAAAGAGGGTAGAGGTTATTGGATTCCGTAGTCTGCAGAATGCAGCCAGACGGACGAGTCCATTGTCGAGGGAAAAGCCAGTTAAAGTTTTATCCACCTTTCTCGTTTTCACCGCTCTCTTTTTTCCACTGTCTCTTCACTCCCCAATCTATTCTACTTTATTCGTTTGTAGAAACAGAGAGGCACAGCGTTTTTTTTTTTGTACTGTATTTCTCGATAACCTAATATCCTTAATCATATTAAAAATTCAAACACACCAAAATGAATTTCCAAGTGAAAAACACAAATAGTGGTTAATTGCAGTTCAATTATTCCGAGAGAGATAAAATTTTTGGAACAAATTATTATTTCAACTGACTCTCGACTAGGTCATTAAAAAATTGCGGATAAATTTCATGGTTTTTAACTTGAAATTTCCAGAGTTATTTCCTAATGCAGGCAAAATCCCTCAATTCCCGGAGCTAACAGCCTTTCCCTGAAAATAATGAAGTTAATAATTGAATGTACTCGTAAGATTGCACGCTCATTAATTTTCACAACCGGAAAATCCAAGAATCGAGTGACTTTTCCTGAAATTAAACAACTCCTTTTTCCCTGTGCACTCTCCTGAAAATGACTAGTCAACTGTCCATGAAATTAATTTTTTTTTTCAATCAACGCACGCTAATTAATAAGAATGACAGGCTTAAATAATGAATAAGACGGTAGAAATGAGGGGATAAAGTGGGGTAAACGGGTAACACGGAGGAAATAGTGAGATCACTCATGTTCGGATAGATCAATCATGCAATCCATCATGCACTCTCATTATTGCATAACAACTGAGCTGAATTATGTGCAGATAGAGTGAAAATAAAGTGATCTATCTTTTATAAAAATTCGTCAACAATTTCCCATTATGAATTTCGTCGGAGGTACCGCGACACTCGTGGTACAAAAGAATCAGTCAATGTAAAAGATAAAATGAGGAAAAAACTTCAAGTAGAAATCGAGCCCAGACGGCTTGGAGTCGAGTGGAATTCCTCGAGGATAATCGAGATAATCGAAGTGAAACGAGGAAGTCGGATCACGTTTCGGGAAAGAACCATCGGATAGTACGTCCTTGACGATTTCCGATCCTATGGAAGGTATTTTTAGGTTTTTTTTTTTATTTCGAGAAAAAGACTTGATCTGAGTAGACTTGAATATTTAGGTACCCCTTGCTCTACTCCTGAGAGAAGATATCAGTGCATTGTTGGTTCAAGTAAGATACATCCGGGGTAGAAATTTTGAGGCATCTCAATTGCTTGCAGAGGATAGTCGGGTGCACTAGAAAGCAGACTGGGTATATCTTGTGCACTGGAGATGCAATCAAGGGACATTGAACCCTCTCCGCAGGCCCTCAAGACATTCATCAACTGGGGGTTCAAAACAACTCGGATATATACACTTCAACAGGAATTTTTTTTCTAGAATTTTTGTTGAATATTCGTGGAAATGGCTATGGTAAAAAGAAAATCTATTTCTCAACTATTCGATTCATCGATCGAATCGACTTAGTTAAATGGCATTCGGTTTAACACCCCCTCGTTACGTCAAATCCCAACCACTTTGACCTCACTCAGACACTCTTCCACCTCATATCCCGGTCTTTGCCGATGTTGACGAAAAAATCCTCGAGACCCAGTGTCTCGGGATTTTCCCCTATAAATCCAAGTAGTCGCTCAACTGGAATCACCCTGTAGGAGAGAGACCGAGAATAACGAGACGACCAAAGTCTGAGGAAGCTGAGAGCGTTTTCCCGTGAGAAACCAAGAGACCCCGGCAAAATGCCGGTTTTGCCCTCTACCCCCGGTGGGAGTCGTAAAGTTAAATTAAAAATTTCCATGCGCAACGGCACACGTACGGCCATGACCAACTTTAAAGAAAATAGGGGAGGGGCTTTCAAATAATAATGAGGGGAAAAAAAAAATTGGGTGAAATGAGAAACAAAGTAATAGAGTATCTTCAGGATTTCAATGGGAAAATCTCTTACAAATTCCATTAAAATTTTGTGGCACAGAAAAAAATCGAGAGAAGGTTATCACCCCGGGTGAAAAAAAAATCGAAACATTTTTTCCAAATTTTCAAAAAATTTCTGGAAAATTTTTTTTATGATACAAAAAAAAATTGGAAAACAAAACAATTTTATTGTTGGGAAAGGATTTGAAAAATTTTTCAAAAATTTGAATGGAAAACTTTTTTTATTATTTCGATGGCGTATTTTTTGAGAATATTGAAAAATCAAAAAAGTAAAGAAACAACAGTATAATTAAACGAAAAAATGATATTCGTCAAAATTTCTAGAAAATTATTTAAAAAATTTTCCAAAACAAATTTTTGAAATTTAAAAAAAATTAAATTAATTAAAATTAAATTAAAATTTTTGAAAAGTTTTCCAAAACATTTCCCAAAAATACAATTGTTTCGTCTCCCAATTTGTTTTTTGTTTCAAAAAAAAAATTCTGAAAAGTTTTCCAGAAATTTTTTGAAAATTTGGAAAAAATATTCCGATCCAAATTTTTTTACGCGGGACCACACGTCTTTGAAATTTTTGAAATTTTTGGATTCTTCGGCGGCTGGGGAGAGTAAGATGTGAAATTAATTAGTTTAGGAGTAATTAGTTGAAGATTGCGGGGGTGTGGGAGATTAGTTGGAAATTTGAATTCTCTTGGTAATTCGGCGCGGTCTGATGGACACTGCATTGGATGGCGTCCCAATTGGAGATTGGCACGACCAATTACCCATGGGTTACCAAGGCGAAGCCCTTCGGTTTCCCGGGCTGAGTTCAGAAAATTATTAGGGCTTCACACGACCGGTGATCAAGGCCCTGGCAAGTTAGGACTGATTCCAATACACCATTTCGGAGGAGATGGAATCGACCACCGAACCGGCGACTGCTGCGCAGTAGTATTTAATTACTACAGTTATTTCCGGTTATGTTGAGGGAGCAATTGGAAGTAGAAAGGATGCAACCGCAAAAATTACGTATTTCAATAGAATACTTTCCTCCCAAAATGACCAATAATTCTAGCATAAAAACTTCGGCGAAATTAAATAAAAATAGTGCGGAAGAATTGCGATAATTTTTAGCATTTGAAATTCATTTCCTCTGGAATTAGTATAAAATTGTAAATTTTTATACTGTTCCCACCCGGTACATAATTCTGAAATATATTTCGCCGCACGCCTCAAGCTTTTGTACAGTAAAACTTCACACACCAATAAATCTCGAAACTCGGCGACAAGTAATCGCCAAAAATTCGAAGATCGGCAAAGAAATGGGCGAGGCGTGGATTCGCGAATTCCAGTGGTAAAAATCATTAATAAAAATTCCCCGGGAATAGAAAATCCCCGGGCTCAATGACTCGACTAAATTGAATCGTTATCAAAACTCTCGATTCATTCAGTATTCTCTCATTATACCTGAGATTTTACGATCACCAGACGATGGCCGGGAAAATTTTTATTCTCAACTTTACGAGCTATCCCTCCACCCTCCTCCCCAGTTATATGCAATCGAACATGTGATTACTTGAAGGCGCAGCAACCACGTGTACACGAAAACCAATAGCGGAAATATCTGTTGAGCAAGACGGTTTATAGAGAGGTCGGGAGGGTGATTTGGCTCGCTGATTTATGCCGCAGTATAATAAAATTGAGAATTACAGTATTTGAAACGGCGGGGAGGAGCTCAGAGAATGCAGAAGTCTGGAATAGATTTTATAGATTGACTTTCTGAATTTATTTTAGGATACGGACGTCTCAACTTGAGACTTTTGAGAGTCAACCTGAAATTGCTAGAAAATCCGCCTGTCTAATAATAACATTTCTTATACGAAAACGAAGAAAAAAAAAAAAAATTTATTCCTTCCGTTACGCTTCACCATAACTGAATTATCCAGGTACACATGACTGCGCAAAAATCCTGAATGTTGATCCATTTCAATTTTTCCGATTTATCTCATTGTATCGCGAATTCATAAAAGCCATCGGTCCCTCCGCCCATCCGTACCGGCCCAACTATTGAGTCCGTTTGTATGCATAACCAATGGACTTTTCGTGTTGTCCGATTCTTTGATGGAAATGAAATAGAAGTGAAAAATTGATGGAGTGGGTGGATGCAAGAGCGATAGCCAGTAGTTGTGGCATAACTCGCGGAGTAAAAAGAGCCAATTCCTATATCTCGCAACCGTTCCCCGGAAACTAGTGCTTCCTCGAGTTTTATGTTGCCTCGTCTCTTTCGCTCCGTTTCACCTGTGCCCTCGAGAGATAGACCAACTGTAGCACAGGACGAGAAGCAGCGGTTGGCAACCGGCAACCGAGAGGGAATTACTGTGCAGAGCTAGACCGGTCGATAGCTGGCGGGTAGCAACAGCCAGCTGAGCGCTTTTTCCTCTGCTTTTTTCGCCAACCCCCAAACGAAAAAAAAAAAAAAAATTCACGGATTGACATTCCCCGATTAATTTTCCTTGACGATTTTCTGGGAAATTGAAGAAATTCCGTTCGATCGAGATGAATAATTCTCTCAATGCGGCCCGATGAATGAATGAAGGATGAAGGATGATTTGAGGATGAAAAAATCCTTGAATACTTGATATGAAAAATAAATGGAGATATATTCATACGGCTCTCGACTAATGCGAGATTAAAAATTGAATGGATAATTGAGATTGGGTAGTGGGCAGTGGAATTTGTTTGAAGTGAACTTCCGGTCGATATTGTCGATGAATTTGACGGGAATAGATGATGAAATGGATGAAACAAACCGATAGGATGTGAAACTGTTGATTATTTATTTTCCAATTGGACGCATTGGGGCATGGTACATTTAATTAATTGTCCATGATTACACAGATTTGCCTGGGGATTCAGGGTGATTAATCGGTGGCGTTGTATTGTTGAATAAAATACATGAACAATGGTTATGCCGGTGAGCAATGAAAGAGGGTGAATGATTTTGCCGGGGGAAATAATGGGTTGGTGTGCATACCCAGTGTGGGGTGGTGGGGTGGTGGGGTTTTGTGACTCTCGGCGAGTGTTGGCTGGTCGATCAGGAAATCGGGTCGCAGGATGTTTCCTTCCGGGGTATTCGTCTGCCGCTACCAGACCCATCCTACCCTGGAGTCGTTAAAGAAAATACGACGTCTGGAGGGAGTTTAAGCACCCGACGGATCGTCAAACTTTAACGCTTTCGGAGAGACTACTATCAACTATGGACCAGCTAAACTGATAACGTGTAACGAGCTACTGGCGGGGTAGACGGATAAAAGATAAAAAAAAAAAAATTACCCGTGGAAAATGTTTGTTCTTCTACCCTGATTTTCGGAATGCCCCGGAATAAAAGTTTTACGGTGGAATAATGGATGAATTTTGAGAGTTAGTCATTCAAACTCAAAGGGAAAAACAGATTAGCAAATTTTTCATTTTTATGTATTGGAAAAATATAAAAATATTGAATCTTGTCTGGGGAAAACCTTGTATTTTCCACCTAATCCACACACCTGATCCACACGTAAAATTGTTTAGATGAGGCGTCCAAAGTTTTTAACTTTGTTCGCGTTCGCTTAACCGCACCCCTTCGAGAATTCATGGCAATTGAATAGTCCAGCCAATTCATCCCGAAATTACAGTGTTTATTCGCGATTTCAGCCCGCGCAAATCGCATTAACCCTTTCCCGTCATCACTGAGACACGGAAGAAATCCATTTCTGGTACATCACGTGGGACACGCGTGCATAATCAACTACCCTAAACCGTGCGATTTACCCCGTATTCCACAAGATGAATTAACTATAACACTAGGGTCGATTAACCAAAATTACAGTGGCACAATGATTTATTGCCAGACCGATGGATCGCGGGTGATGATAAGACGCTGGAGTGGCACCTTATCACACAAGATTGTTATCGCTCTATGGCTGACCCTGAGTGCAACAATTTTCATAACTTTTCAATGGATAATCATAAAAATTACTCACACTTGAGACGTTGTACGCTCTGTACTGCTCCTTGGGGCTGCTGGCTTCATTCTGCTCGCACTGTTTATTCTTGAATGCCCGATAATTTTCCCTCAGCTGCTTGCCATACTGCAACAAACATGCAGAAATTATTGTAGTCATTTTTTTATGGCAGTCAGACTCAATAACTACATGAAAACTATTGAAAACTTTTCAACAACGTGAAAACTCCACGGACAACAATAAATATTTGAACCAAATATATTCATCATTGTTAATAAAATCATGGGAAAATCAATTTTTCATCGATATTTATCGGATATGGAATATACCAGGATCAAGTAATTTAAAGATTGGATAATCCCTGTAAATATTGGAAAGTTCTAGATTTTGATTGAGTTATTACCGAGAAATTGACGGAAATGGGAGAAGAATTAATGGATTTTGTTTTCATGGAGGAAACGCATCCCGAATAAAACAACTCTGCAACAAGCTTCCCCAACAAATCTTAAGCATGCGGTTGACTTGGCAAAACCAAGGCCAGTGGTAGGAGGCAAATATCATTTATCGGCCAGTTGGTTTTGGAAGTGAAATGGCCCCCAAGGAAGTTGGCTAGTTGCGGGAGAATCAAACTCCAGTGGTCGTACACCACAATAGGCCAAACATCACCTCCAAATGTTGAGATTCAAAGTTTCGTAATTTCCTCCGTTTTACCGAGGGGGTTGAGGGATATCAGCCGTGTGCCTCTCCTCAATTTATGTACCATCTGCGTGTATATAGTGAAGTATATGCGTCATGTTATGTTAGTTGGCTGTAACAGCGGGGTCGTCGCGCAGTTATGTATAGAAGGGGGCGCGTATGTACCCACCCAGTATCGACCCAGTGAGAAGACATGCGGACATCCCAGTGAATCCTCCCTTCGCCATTAATTTTTTTTTTCTTTCAATCCCCACTATCAACTCTCAATGGTATCAATTTTCACTCAACCCGATACCAAATCGTCGATAAACTAGTCCTTGACATTCGTGATTAATTTTAGTGCAAGTGGTGAAATCGAGGAGATCCATTGTTCAATTGGAGAGATCAATTGGACGAAGATACGTTGCGTTTTCATTGAAACGAGCTAATTAATCTGAGAAGTGATGAAGATGTCGTTATTCAGAATCAAAAGAGTGCTTGTATTTTGAAAGATGCCAGGGCCAAGGAGAGAGACTACTAATTGAAGGTGGCTTTCAGGCATTACCAAGCGCGTTCGAATAATTACGTAATTGAATGACCCGAGGACCCATTGGCAAGTGGGAGATGGAGATAGAGAGATTGCTGAAGTAAAGTGGGTTGTGGATGGAGGCGAATGATAGCGCTTACGGCTCAACTACGGTTAATGAGTAAGCCCTGGATCCAGGGATAATGAAGTATGTAACTTCAGATGATGAGACAGTCTGTTATTAATTGAATCTCCCGAGAAATGAGTCAATTGATAGTTGGGTTAACTGATCGAATTCCCGGTAGTCTAGATTTTTCAATTTCTTCATAAAAATTTACTCGAGTCTCTGCAAAGACACCGAGATACTCATTACCATTAGAACCCCAATCTCATCCATTTTACGCATACCAAATATTCCCTTAAACCGGAAATTATCATTCCTTCCAGGAGACAGCTCCGATGATATCGAATAACTGAAGCTCAGAAAATTGAAGTTGTCTACAACGGACCAATCCAAGAAGCTGACGCGACATTTTCCATTCCCCCGAGTTCATCCGAGATATCCACAGGAGAGAGTGAGAGAGAGGAGACATCCCACTGACTGTTTTTCCCCTCGTTCTTCGGAATCGACACAGATTGAAAGCGACGAAAAGAGATTGCCGAGAAAGAATATCCCCCTGGACCCAAGACTAATCCACGAACTGCAACCCAAAAATAAAAGTGGGTGGGAGAAAGAGAAAAAAAAAGTCAAGTACGAAGATTGGTAGAAAATGCTGAAGAACTCAGCGAAGCGTTCACACAAGTTGATCCCGGACGAATATTCCCTGGCAGCGGATGATGAGAATGAGGTGGCCCGAGGTTCAAGATAAAACTAGTGTACATAGGTATAGTTTTTCAATGACTAAAGCAAAATACTAGAGTAGTAGAGACACTCAGCAGTAGAGAACTGTTGGTGCATGATGGTTTTCTCAGCAGATATACCCGAGGGGATGCACCACCATCACCACCATTCCGTCGTCTTTCCCCTTTATTTCCTTGGTTGGAGATCGCAAAATGAAAGAGTTACAAAGTCCCTCTTGCCTCGAAAGAACTGTTAAGTACTACCTTCCGCCTGAGCTGCAGAGAAACCACGGAGAAAAAAATAACCAAAAGGACCTAAAATGAAGAGAACGATAAAGTCTGAGGCTCGAGTTGAAGGAGAAAGAGAAAGGATAGAGGGAATGAGAGTTGAGAGTAAAGCAAGCGGTGAGAAATCTCGTGAAGAGAAATTGCAATGTCGACTTATTTAAAAAAGCTGCGTATTGGTCTGTGTGAGGGCAGAACTGGTTGGGCAATGATATGCCAAAGACATCACGAAACACTTGACACGTTGACAAAGGCATGTGCTTGAGCACCAAGTCGAGCTTCAAGGGCAGTCTCAGACACCACTTGGCCACTTGGCCACCCTCAGCTTCATTTTCCCATTGCAATTTACCATTTTTGACTAACTATATTTGTCGATATTATCAGGGCGTCTGCATGGTGCCACGTAATTGGCATCTGAGAAATTTAAACCGAGGAATAGCTATCTGGCCCTTGATGGGATAAAAACGTATAGATTGATTGATGCACTGTACCTTGGCGAACCTCATGGCTGTGAGCCAGCAGGTGCGTGACTTTTCACTGTTGAATGCTATGACCTTGAGACCTGGTACCCCGGCCTCCGTGTCTTCGGCTTCAGCGTTGCTGGAGGGCCTCAGACAGGCGCCCCACTCAAAGGGCGCGTTGAAGTACTTCTTTGCGTTCGGAATCTTGTACACGTGATAATCGGACAAATGGGCAAATGGTACTGCCTGCTCGTTATCCTGAAACATAAATCACATATTTTGGTTAGTCTCATCGATTCAACCTATTTCAAATACAGGATGTTAATATTACTGTGTACCTAGTAAAATAGCCAATAGTTAACGTAAAATGTAAATAACAAATGGTAAAAGTCATCCCTGAATGTTTACTCATGTTTAGAGACATCATTTCCGGGTTTGAGTTGCAACGGAAAATCCATAAACAGCGCGAATATCCCATACCGTTAACATTTAATTGACTTAACCATCAAATTCTGGGCAAAAAGTCTCTCTCCATACACTCCTCATGAATAATATAAGTACCATTCTCGGAAGAACAATAATTCATACTTCTCCGGACATGAGCCTGCGTGCTATGATGTCCCCTGATGATTAGTGCACAGTACGTGTTGTATGGCCAGAGGCTGTCCATTATACTCCCACAATTTTTTAAATAATCAAATCCCTGAATGCTTATGAGGAAAAACGTTTCAATTGAATAGCTTGAGCGGTGCATTTGTTGAGATCATGGGAATGGAATGGAAAATATATATTTCTGTAAACGAGAGAATACAAAAAAAAAATGAGGATTGTGTGTAAGAGGCAAGACGTTGGGCTTGGCAGCGCACAATAATGAGTTATGAGAAATGGCTCAAGGATTGCGCAATTATTGCTTCAGTTCTTCTCATGCCAATTCACGTTAAAGCATTCCAATATTTTCGACAATTACGGCTTTCACTGTCCGTTCATTCCACCACTTTTCCGGCATTTTCCCCGCATTATCGAATAATAATTATAATTATCGACAAGACAGTAAACTTTGAAATTCGGAAAATTTGATATTTATAACCCCTGGTATATATCAAGGAACAACTTCTAAAATCGGTATTATAATTCATGGAAATTTTGCACATCGTTTTCTTGACTCATTAATTCAATACCAGTGAATCATCAGATTTAGCACTTGACTGTGGAATTATTATTTGAACAATTTCTGAAATGTCAAAAAATAGGCAAACTAAATAGCGTATATTCTTGTTAATTGCAACCTAGACGTGCTGTTTTCTCCCAGCAAATTTGTCCATCCGTTTCACCTTCCTCTCGTTACACAATCACTTGAAGGAGGAGGGGAGGAGAACGAGGAGGACGTGGAGGACGAGGAGAACGAGGTGGAAGTGGAGGACGAGATGGAACTGGAGGACGAGGTGGAAGTGGAGGACGAGATGGAACTGGAGGACGAGGTGGAAGTGGAGGCTGTGAGGATACGTCAGATACATTTGTGGGGTGCGAAGGAGGTATGTGCAGCGTACAACACTGAGCTGGTCCTCAAATATTTGACGGTGCAGCATTATATCCCCGTATCTCCTGTATAACGAATAGCGCCAGTTACTATCGCCTCTATGCCAACAGGATTTCCCAAGGTGAATATCTCCCAGCTAGGCGCCTTGCGACGTTCTAATATTGGCCAAGTACACAACCCTGTCTTGACTAACAATGCAACGTCGCACGAATACTCGACGCTAAATTCACAGGTGGGAGAGCGGCCATTTCCATCTTCTATTACAGCAATAATTTACCCCCCTCCCACCGCCAACTGATAACATTCGATTAATCATGTTCAATCGTTCATCAGCCCTCGATTAATTAAATCAATGAACTCTTTTAGTAATTATTCTAGAGAAGACTTTCAGGCAAAGACGGGAGACTAATTTTTCTGGGCGAGAATTTTCAATCTAAAATTGTTGACACTCGGAAAATATGTGAACGCAATGAATGAAAAGTTGGCCCAGGTCAGAATTTCCTGAAAGAGGAACTCGAATCTGACTCATCGCTGAATTCGATCGCAATGATATAAAGCAGTTGCTTCTAACACCTGTCCATTGACAATCCGCGCGTTATAATCTTTATCGCGGGTCTCGTCGCTGTCATCCGTGCGTTCAGCGATCAATTGAGAGGAATTACTGTAGAAATGAAGGAAAAAAGACCGCTGAAGAAATCGAAAATGAGAAAAAAAAAATGTTATTCACGAGAAACCGGTGGGTAAGCAAGTTTTCGAAGGGGACCGGCTCAACCGGTTTGAAAATACAATTCCAGAAGTCTTGAGATTAGCAATTCGTGATTAAACGACGATCCCTGTTGTGAATTTTGAGAGGCTCCATGATAAAACAACCCGGTTGATGAATTGTTGCACTCCATCCTGGGATGATCGGGTGGAATAGAGAAATTGAGAAACGATAAATCATTGGTGTCATCGAAATCATCTGTTCCACTTCAACAGCAGTTGAAGGCAATCTTCTCGGCAATTAACCGTGAAAAAAAAAACTCGGTTCAAGTATTAATTTGGATTGAGCTCCCGCTGGTGAATATTCATGACTCCGATGGAATTGTAAGTCTCTTTAATTGATCGATGAAAGATGATCGGCACTGATTGAATCATCTCAATGGGGAATATTCGATAAACATATCAGTAAATCGATCCAATCAATCTCAAGTTCTCAAGTATCTTTCACGTTGGCACCGCTTGCCAAATCTCTACTGTCGTCATCACCGAGAGACAACCGACACCAAAATTAAAGCGCCAACACTCCGCCGAGGATCATGCATCTAAGGATATCCATAATATATTTAATACCGATTTATAAAAATCGGTTGAAATCACAAGTCGTTACCGTCGACAGCTTGATTGTAATTGACGTGGCGAAAAAAATTTTTCGCCACCGGTAAGAATGGAAAAAAAAAATGGCGAAAAATGTATAATTCTCGGGAGGGTCAAGTGTCTTAAAATATCCAGAAATTTACGATTGTTGGCATCGACTTGGACGCGACTCGCTGAGGATTGAGGCTCGTCGTCTTGAGAAGTCACTAGTCCGCGAGGATGTGATTATAGAATCACCATATCTGCAATTTTTCGCTCGGGCATAGGTCAGGTTTCTTTCTTGGGCTGATTTTCCACAGTCGAAAATTGGATGATTTAGGCACAACGCCAAGGCGAATTGGGAGCGCTTGTTTTTATCTCCGAGCAGAGATTGACGTGAAATCCTCGCCATACGTTGAAATATGGCACACGTTTGAAATTAAGGATGACAAGTTGAATGTATTAATGGAGAGAATTAGAGCAGATCAATCACGGTGAAGTGTACCCGTTGATTTTTTATCCTGCAAATATTCGTCAATATTCGAAATTTTGAATTCAACGCTTGATTATTATTTTTCTTTTACTGCGAATTTAGTGGGTCGCATTACGCAATCACTGTCTGAAAATATTCGTCGGACGCGCTAATATCTTCATAATTCAGTGGGAATGCGAAATCACCTTTCTTGTCGAATGAAATCAGCTTTCAACTCGATTTTGGGTCACTCATCGCGCACTCATACATCAGGAAAATTACCTGCAATGTCTCTGTGGACAGTCGGATTAACCTCGCAAACTGTACAACATTACTGGAGATAATCCTCAAGTGAAACTGTGATTATAGATCCGCGGCTGAATGTAGGCCATCGCTGTACTGTATTGCCAGTATCAAGAGCCCCGTGGCATTATCATTACGGTAATAACGCAAGAGTAACGGTAAACGCACTGACGGAAGTTGACGATGACAATGATAGGAGATATATATACAGCATTGGGGAATCAACCCCAACTGTTTAATATCATTTAATTCATCAATAAATCCATCAACGTGGTGGAAAATTTAAAAATTGCCGCGCATTTTGACGAAACAAAAATGTCCATACAATTTTACAAGTGAAAAAATCGAGTAACAAAACAATTGTAGTTTTGGTAAATGTTTTGAAAAATTTGAATAGGAAATTTTTTTTATAATTTTCTAGAAATTTTTGCGAATATAATTTTTTCTTTTAATTATCCTGTTCTTTTCTTACTTTTTTGATTTTTCAATATTCTCAAAAAATACGCCATCTAAATGATAAAAAAAGTTTTCCTATTCAAATTTTTGAAAAATTTTTCAAAACCTTTCCCAAAAATAAAATTGTTCTGTCGTCCTATTTTTTTTTGTTTCATAAAGAAAAAATCTGAAAAATTTCCCAGAAATTTTTGGAAAATTTGGAAAAAATATTCCGATTACAATTTTTTTTTACCCGGGCAGAAAATAATCCAGCTATTATAAGAGAACTCGTTATTGGATCTTCCTAATAGAATTTGTCTTCCACGTCGATTCCCCGAAGTCATTCATACCCCAGTATAATCGACTCGCAATACAACGGCTGAGGCAATATTATTTTCCAAACTTTAACAGTTTTATGTAAATCGAGAATTTTCACCTCAATTGAGCACAATGTAATTTCAACGTCTTTATACTCATTTCGCAATTTCATACAAATGGATATTGCTGGTAGAAGAAAATGGGAAAATGGAAATGGCCAAGAGGAGGAAAAGGGCCAAAACACTTTGAATTCGAGTTGAAGGGGATACACGTTAACGAGTTTATTGTTTCTCGCTTTAGCATTTACGGTGCAGGAGCGCCCCTTGGTTCGGAATAAACCCAGGTGGTAAGTGTTTTGGGATAGTGGACGATCCAACGAAATCTCCTCGTTTCCATTATTTTTACCGTTTACTTTGCGCACTCAAGTGTTTTTGAGTGACCAAGGTTACGATTTCAATTCTTAATTATTGAAATTCATCATTTCATCGAATTAAAATCACGCCGACTCATCAATTTTTTTTCCACGGGAGCTGATATCATATTTGAGGCATTACCGAGCAAAAAAATTCAAGGCTGAGTTACGATAGAGGCACAATTTCGACGTAAAACCTGAGATAAATTTAAAAAAAAAGGACGGAAAAAATTCACTGCCAACCATTTGATCGATCGTTCGCTTCATTCCGTTTTTTCCAACACGATGACATTTCCGATAATTATTAAATTATTCCCATTCTATTTTGAAATTAATTTTTCGTACTTGAAGATTGACTAACTCCAGTCAATGCTATGTACTTCTTTTTTTTATTCAATATTCGTGAAAAATTCGCTTGAAATTTCGCGCGCCGGATTTTTATAGATGCGATATATCGTTGGCAATAAAAAAAAAAAGTTTAAACCAAAGTTGAAAGAATGTTTGGCATGAAACTCGATAGCCGGCCCTTAATTAGAAAACTTTTTCAGGTGAATTGCAACGTTTCTCGTAAGATTACGAGTCACGATCACGTTTCCGGCTTCATCTCATTTTTCTCCCCCGTTTTCCACCCAATTTTCTTGCAATTTCGTTTTCTCTTATATTATCAACGGCGTATGGCACAAGTTGGCGCATTGCCCTGGTGAGTATACCCCCCTGTCATTCAGATTCATCTTCTTCATTTCAGCACGCGAGATACAGTATACCATTTAAACTCGTATTTCTTTTATCTTCCTATTCCATTTTGCGAATGAAAAACGACGAAACTGAGCTAATCGCTGGTAAAAATAAAATGGACGAGGCGCGGACGATCTTTGAGTGCTGTTTAAAAACGTGACGAATTGCCGAGGCCTATTATTTCGAGAGACGAGGCTCAAGTGTACGAAACAAAAAAACATTTCACCAAGTTTATTCTCACTGGTATAACGGGACAAAAAATCTCTCCTTTTTTTTTATTTATGCAAATGCCAATGAGTTGACCATCTCCACTCACCGGACAATTATCCAGAAGTCTGAATAAATTTCAACGAAAGGATGAAACCAATTTTTCATCTAATTACTCAACACAATTTTTGCATTAAATTTTCAAGTTGTCTACGAGTCAATTATAAATTATATTCCCACGTTTTTGCGGGAATAAAAAAATTGAGGGGCCTTTTTTTTTAATGTAAAAAAAAGTTGGGAGTAAAAGTTGGTCTCTAAGCTGCAGAGAGTTTTTATTTATCAACGACTTTATCAGTTATTTGGGGGTGAAAAAAAAAAACAGGAAAATCTCCTAGCAACGGAAGTTTATTAACCGCCGGTAGATTAATCATGTGTCTAATGCGGTCGTCTATCGCACAAACACGATAAACAAAGTTGAGCAACAATATATCACACTCTGGGTTTCGATCAAACTTCCCCACTTCCTGTCCCAGGCGACGGTATTATAATACATCCACCTTGTAAATAATAATCCCTCAGAACTCGCTGAAGTTTTTACAAGGAAGAAGAGTTGAGAACTAATGACCGGAAGAAAAACTGGAGGAGAATAAATTCGCATTAAATTTATCAGGAGAGATGACCACTCCCTCACTCACTCAAAACTGCTTGCAGAAATATCCCCAATAGTCCTTTCACCCCTTTCATCCCTTAATCAATCACTCTCAATCTTCCAATTAATCCAATTAAAATTATCCAAAAACAAATATTTTATTTCCCTATTTTTCTCCCCGTAAAAACCACCGGAAAACGTTTCCCCATCGCGGATTACGTCAGTTATTCCATAATAATTTTTATTGAATAAATATTTCATTGAATATGTAAATTTATTTATAGAAGTGGATTATCCAGGAATGGAACTCGATGATGGTGCACTGAGAGAAAAAAGAAAAGTTGAAAAATGTTTTTCCGGTTTTCTTTTATCGTTATGCCCCCGGAGTTTGCCATACTAGATATTTGGCTCGTGCCGGAGCGGCCGAAAGCTCTGCTATTTTTGCATCAAACCGCGGACAAGTGCCAGGAAAAGCGCAATGCACTCACTATAAACTGAATTCTTGCGATTTCAGAGGGATGAGAAGATCCAACTTGACGGAAAAAACAGACAACACCTGGGGTGCATCACATCGAGGTTGTTCCGGGTTGCGCGTGAGGGATCATCCGCAGAATGAATATTAAATGAAAGACTTGAAAATTTTTACGACAAATTTACATAGAATTCATCTGCATTTTGTTACTAAAAAATCAGTTGACGCGGTGAATATTCATCAGGGCCCATAAAAAAAAGAAAGAAAGAAAAAAAAACCACGAATTATTCCCGAGAAAAGTTCGCCATTGAAAAATGCCAGCCATTTACAGATCTTCAATTTTATTACAAATTTCTCTCCGCCCGGACGATTGGACTCGAAATTGAATAAAAATTCATTGCATTATTGAAAATGGAGATGGGATTTCTGAGAGGAAATGAAAAGAGCTTCTCACTGAAGCAAGTGGAAAAATCCATAACCATGGATTGCACTCGGTACAGGGTGAAAAGAATATGTGAAAAGAAAGGAAAACAGATCACATTATGTACCGTAAAATGAAATTTTTCTCGCGAGTGTTACGACAAAAGATGGGCCCAATGGGTGCAACGCGAATGGATACACAACGCCTAGTCGATCATACGCTCTGAGTTTTGCATCGAATTACTAACGGTAGAAGCTCCTTCCCTCATTTTTTATAAAAAAAAAAAAAAATTGCCGACTTTTAAGGCGTCATTTTCTGAAAGGTGAAGACGGTGTTAATTGCAAGAGCAAAGTCGTGCCCCATAATGCGAAACTTTTTTATGAAAAAAAAAAATGGGTCTTGCAGAGGACACATTACTTGATAGATATTATTCAAAGTAATTTACTCTGGGAAATTTTCTCCTCGCTGATGGCTTTCCGTACGAAACAACTTCAAGTTACTTCTACACTTTGGTATAACCCCTGCCAATTAAAGTGCGTTATAATGAATCGTTAATTGAAGTCAGAGGAAAACTCATTAATTGGGGGTTATTAACACCGAATGGTCAAGTGGCTTTTCAGGGAAAACCAATTGGAAAAATTTAGTGGAGTAACCGGGCTTTATTTTTTTTTGTACGTAATTTTGGCTGATGCCTCTCGGGAGATTAACAATTGTCATGTCGTCATGACATAAAATTAACCCCATATTTTTACAAGAGCAATTTTGTGGTGAAGGACGCGAGGGGCATGTGTAGCCAGCACATTCGAAGAGAGGTTTAATTCGAGTATTGTTGTACTCCAATGGGAAAAGTTTTAGGGGTTTGGTATTTGTCTAAAAGTTTTCCCCCTGAATACGTGTGTTGATGTTATGGCCGGTACCTCTGCCCCAGCTTTTGTTTTAGTTCCGCCTCTTTTCTCATCACCACCATAAAAGACCAATTTGCACTTGTCAGGTTGTGATAAGCTGAAGCACTTGAGCGATAATTTGAACACGTTGTAGAAGTGGTAATAGCGGGTGAACGCTGACCGTTAATTACTTCAACTTAATTAACAAGCGTTGAGGATGCATCGGAGAACTTTGAATTTGTCAGAATATACAGTATATTGAAGAAAAAAAAAGCAAAAATTATCTCCAGGTGGAAACAATTCACTGCCATCCGTTGAAAATATGAAATTATCAGGGAAAAAATTTGACAAATGAATTTGAAAAAATAGTGAATTTCCACGGGATTGAACAATATCTTGGATGAAAATTCCCTTGTTTTTCAGGAGATGTATAAAAGTGGAGAAGAAAGAAAAAGTTTTGAGGATCGCAATATCCAAGGGTCACGTAGACAAATGTGAGGTACATGCTGAGGACTCCATTCGCATATTGAATTCCTGTGGATCAAATCCCGGGGCAGAACGGAGTGGCACGATGTCTCCAAGGAATTCACAACACGTGCCTCAAAGTTTTGGATGCACGATACAGCCCGACGCGGAACGAGAAAAGGAGTTGAATGGAAGAAGATGAGAGAAAAAATTGGAAAAAGGCACGTGACAGACACGAGAATGAAGCGTAAAGGGATCATTGCGATTCTAATTCACATTCAATTTTCCAGCCATAAAAAATCTCAAGATTTCATTCCCTAATAAAACTAAAAAATTAAATAACCCATCAGCCTGGAATGAATCAGAAAATATACAAAATCAAATTCGCTGCCGAAAAATAAAAAAAAAACATTCAGTTGTAACGAAAAATTACAAGATTTGAAAACTCAAACCGCAACTGTTCCTAAAACTCGGAAAAAAATCCCAGAGTGCGCAGAAGAATTGTGAGTACATAATGACGAGGATGTAGAAACCGCTATTTCTAAAAAATCCCAGCGAAAAAAAAAAAATCCCAGCCTGGCGCTCTCACGTCCGGACTTCCCCCACCGGAAAAGGAAAAAAAAATATTTAGAATGCATGTTAACGAAGAAGGGATTGCCGAATATCTTGTACATGTGGTATGTTTCAGGGCATTGGTGCATATATCCTTGAGCACGTGTCACCTAATCATCACCACATGATATTCGCGAATCTCTCGAGACCTTTGAACTTCTTATCTGGCGTCAAATTAATTGAATGGACAGGTGGCCATAACACCGATTTCAATAAGGCTGGCCAAAGAAAAATCATTTTCTCGATGTGATAAACCAAACGAATCCTCCTCTGCATTGAACATCTGCTCCCCGCTTTGACCAATCGATATAATGCGCCTGACAATAATTAGAGTTGAATTATGAATGAACGTGGCCATTTAGCGACGCCTTAATCAACGGAAATGGAACATTTATGGGCCTGGCATATTGGAAAAAGTGGCCAAGGCCGACGGGCTTGTAATTTAAAGGGCGATCCGTTATCATTACTTCCCAACAGTTACATCGATCATGTAAATTACTTGTTTAGTCGATTCATTGCATATTAAAAAGCCATAAACTGGCTCACAACGCGACAAATTTCGGGACAACACCTACTCGCCAACAATTCCAGAAGACCTGGGAAAAGACAAGGGAAAAAAAAATGTAAAATGCGGATGGAATTTAACCGAGGGAAAATTTATCCACCTGGTGTCCTTTTTTCTCCTCCGTTCATGGTTCCCACTTTCCCAGGTGCACAGAATATAAGGGAAAAGATATAAAAAAAAAAAGGTGTGGACCCATGCGGGACACGCGATCGCCATTTGTGGAAGCGAAAACGAGTTTCTTTTTGTTTTATTTTTATCCTCAACTCGCCTATTTCCTCTTCACGATATAATGCGCAGTAGTCATTTCCGACTTGCGCTAACATTTAAATCGTGATCACCTGGTGGTGCTCGGGAAAAAAAAAATTGCTATTAACCGATAAATTGTTTACAATAAAATGAATCTTCCCCCAAAAAACACCAGGTGTCGAGGAAAAATTTATTGTGGGTGTAAGGGTCAACCCCTGGTGCGATATCGGTTCCAAGAAAATTTTGTGATCCCCTTGTAATTACGGGTGTTCGTCACCATGTAGATCAATCTTTCCTCCCTGTCTACTGCAATGTGATTCACCTCTCATTGTTTCCCCCTGAATTCTCCAGCAACATCAGATAGCTAATGAAATGCATTCCTTGAGTTTTCCTCATTCCATCATCACTCTCTCGTCGACTGGATGGGCTAATTTTTGTCAATACACGTACGGAATTTCAATAACGCTCCCGATTACTTCCACCATTATTTCCTCCATTTTTACTCCTCAAACTACTGGAAATTCCTTAGATTTCCCGGGTAAAAAAAAAAATTGTAATCGTAATATTTTTTTCCTAATTTTCCAAAAATTTCTGGAAAGTTTTTCAGAATTTTTTTTTTGAAACAAAAAAAAACGGGAAGCCAAACATTTGTATTTTTGGGAAATGTTTTGAATAATTTTTCAAAAATTTGAATAGGAAATTTTTTTTATAATTTTCTAGAAATCTTTGGGAATATAGTTTCTTCTTTTAATTATACTGATCTTTTCTTACTTTTTTGATTTTTCAATATTCTCAAAAAATACGCCATCTAAATTATAAAAGAACTTTTCTATTTAAATTTTTGGAAAATTTGGAAAAAATATTCCGATTACAATTTTTTTTACCCGGGTTCCCCCCAGCCATAACACCTTCATCCTCAATAGTAAATTGCAATTGAATAGATGAATCCCTTCAAAAGAAGTCGATAAATTTGCACGGAGGTTTAAACTTATTAAAAAAATGCCGTTTTTTTCCAAGAAATTTGTTGAAAAATACATCGTGAAGATAATTTCCCTGGAACCATCAGGCCTTAAGTGCCACCCCTCGGAATAACTGTGAGACCCTCATGAAGTGAAACTCAAAAAATTGACATGCGTGATACTTGAGCACGTGAAGTTTCACGATGGCCCAAAGAAGTGTATGGGAATTATCATGGTAAAGCTTGAGGGGACTGGTGAAGCCCCGAAAATTGAGAGGAAGTGGAAGTGGGTAATCGCCGACTGCCACGACCTGCATCACGATAGGCACGTACCTGGGGGGCACGTAATAAATCCATCGGAATTTATCGTTTCGGTGCCTTCACCCGAAGACAGGCACCCCGAGCTACTCTTACACTCGAGGGAATATGAAATATCACTTCTGTACAGCATTTACTTATTATCGCGATGTACAATTTTTCCATTTTAAATAGCATACACGTGGAGTTACTTTAAAAATTCTAATTCATCCTCGCCTCATGCTTCCTTATCACCGCATATTATTTAAAAATCGCCCGCAAATGTCACTTCAAAATATTATCCTTTTATATTTCAATTTAATCAACACCATCCGCTGAAATTCTCTCGTCATTTTCCACTAAGTGAATTTATTCGTCTTAAGTAGTTCTCAATAGTTGAATAATATGAATAATAAAATAATAAAATAATGAAATAATAAAATAATTCAATAACACTTTATCAATCGTGTTTCAGAAATTTGTAAAGACATGAAAAACGAGAAAATACCGGCAGTAACTGATAAAATTATTAAAATGAATAACATTATTGAATCTAGCGTCACGCAAGCAAACTTTCTTCGCACCGTTGGAAAAATATCAACAAATCCCCAACGCACACAATTGCCTCCGACTCGTTGAGAGAAAACTATCCCGAATGAGTTTTCTCCCGCAATTACCCACCAGTTGTTGAGCCCAGGGTGAAAGGACTCTTCCTAGCGAGACGAGGCTCGTTATTTACTGCTGTTTGGCTCTCCTACAGTCATCAACCATCTGCATAATTACGGAACTTGAGGAAAAACCATTATTGTTACTTTTTTTTTTTACTCCTCGCTGCTCGTCCGGTCCATTAACTATTTCTCACATGCATTACCATTCTATTCAAACGATTTTGCGCGCGATTTTTGTCGCTCTTTTTCTTCACCTTCTTCTCATTTTCTCGTAAAAATCGCCATGAACTCCACCAGATGGGTGAATATGAGAATGAACGGTGGAAAATTCGAAAAGAAGGCCGTAATTATCCGACTAAAGTTACGGTGCATTGTGTTGAAAGTAACCCCGGGGCATCTCGATATCGGTGACGATCTCCTGGGAGACTATTCAAAGTCCATTCTGAGGTAGTCCCTCAAAACTAGCGCATCAGAGGTATTTTGTAACACGATTCATTTATTCACTTCTCATCTGATCAATAGGTTCGGAAGTCCATAATCCGGCGATTCTAATCCATCACTCATTGTTAAATCTTCAATTTTGGGAAACCGTTACAAAAAAAAAAATATAAACGCATCCATTCACCTATCGTCACATGGGACGAGCAAAAAAAATTGACATTTTTTTTTCTGACGTGAGAAATTGGATTCTCAGCAAATCCACCTATTAACTGCTTTGTCACATGCTTATCTTTGAATGTGGAAAAAGACCTCGACGTTCCCAATGACTCATTGGGTCTGGCAACATGTTCAAGTCGATTCAAATGCGGAAAAGCCCGGAGCTATTGATATCCCGTGTAATTTGTATTGTATTGAGCGTAACCCTCGTAGGCCGTATCCTCGATAAAAGAAAAAAAATGAGAAAACCGGATTACCCGGGAGTGCGGGATCTGGCTACTTCTGCCTTTCCACGAATTTCCACAAATTTTCCCTTCCGCTCGTAAAAAGTTTCACCCCGAGTTAAAGCAGTAGGTCGTCAAGTACTAGACTTATATTCACGAATCGGTGATTGATTTTCGTGAAGTTTCGCGGGAAGATTAAGTCAGTTTAGAAAATTGTTGAGAAGTTTTCGAGTTTCTGGTGAAAAAATAACGGTGGGATTCGGAAGTTTTCTGGAATAGGGGAAAACGAGAATATCAAAGGGGTCGAATATTTTATGAGCGCCACGAAGTCTTCATCGGCTGAATGATGAGGAATGAGAACAATGAGCGATAAAATTTCTTTCGAATGGAAACTTCAACTCGAAAATTCATAAATTTTTTAACGCCACGTGAAAATTAACAAATTGTACGATGAAATTCATTTTGCTCGATTTTTTTTTAACTGAACGCAAGATGGAAAAACTTTTTGTGAGATTTAGGGCGATGGAAAATTTATTCTGAAGATAACGGAATAGCAATTATACGAGGGGACACTTTCGGTCATTAAGAAAGCACAAGCCGTAACCTTGAGTTTCTCCCAGTTCAGACCCGGAAGGCAGAGAAGCCCATTATCAGTACCAAAATGATGATTTTAAGATTTTTTTTTTCACTGATCAATCGCTGTTTTTATCTTTAATAATTGATTTTTTTCTCTGATAAAGAAGATACGACTGCGAATTGAAAGAATTCGGAGTACTGAACCCCCAATTTCCGATACAAATGTTGTCCTACAAAAATTGAACGACTGAATATTAAATGGATTATTTACAATTGCAACCGGAAAATAGCGATTGGAGATTGAACTTCGGATACAAATAATTGTGGAATTCAGTACCAGAACATTGGGACTGTTCGATAACATTCGGCTATCGATTTAACGTCCTAACCTAGACAATTGATTTCAACGGAGACAGCCACTCTGTCTCTGGCTGTTGGACGTTTGTTCGGTGACTGACGGTTCCAGCCTTGATTCCGTCGGGTGAACAATTTACGATGAGATAACGAGAGTCGTGTGATAGATTACTGGACGAATGACGTGACGCATTCGAAAGGGCAGATAAAAGGCAATGGAAGTTTATCGGTGATTACCGCAACAATGACCATGATTTTGGGCATGAAATCTTCAACAATGACACATTCACGGAAACCGATAGCATTTTCTTGCTATTATTTTATTTTTGGAAAATGGTTTGAAAAATTTTTCAAAAATTTATTTCCGAAAAGTTTTTTTATTATTTTCTAGAAATTTTTGCGATTATAATTTTTCAAAACTTTTCGCAAAAATAAAATTCTTTTGCTTTCCATATTTTTGGTTAATAAAAAAAAAATTCGGAAAAATTTTCCTGAAATTTTTTGAAAATTTGAAAAAAATATTGCGATTACAATTTTTTTTTACTTGGGTGGTTAAATAAGCTGACGAATTGTATATTCCCCAGAACTGACCTTGCGGTCTCCACAGTACTAAAAACGAAGTAATAATTCCCGAGATTATTTTATGAAACATTTTCATTTGAATAAACGTCTTTTTTGGATGTGGAATTTTTTTTTAATTCCACGAACTTTCATCAACCCCCAAAAACCCCTAATTCCGTCGACCCCTCCAGTTTTATAGTTATATTCCGGTAATGAGCTTATACCGATCGATTGGCATTACGTACACCGGTGAACCTTCGCGGTGTTCAACGAGGATTTCCTCCACCCGTTGGAACAGAGGATCCAACGATAACAAGGAGAAGAGAAACTTGTAAAAGTGAGTTAGCAGTGTCTCAATGGATTCGATAGAACCTATCAGAAAATTTCGGATTTAATTGTGTTGAGGGGTTGATCGAGAGCCATCAAACTCTCCATGAATACCCTAGAGTAGACAAATTGGGGTAGTACCATTCCACTTCCTCCCCCAATTACATAATGATAACCTGTGTCCCCGCAAAATTTTCAAATTCGTCTCAATGCAAATGTAAATATAAAATTCGAAAAAAGACTGGACCGATCGTTTCCAGGGGGTGGTATCAAGCGGCGACGGGGGGCGTAGATCATAAATCTCCCGTAGAATTCTCTCCATCGATTCTCATTCGCCTTTTTTCCAACTCCCCTCACTTCCTCTATTTTTTTTTCACTCATTCTCGGCTCGCGCATTATCTCTCTCTTTTTCTCATCTCCTCTTACCACACGATCCTCAAGTTCCGGGCCTCTGCACTATATACATCAAGAGATCGTTCTTTCTTCGCTGTCTCCCCCCCCCATCCTCCCTCCCTCCCCCACAACCCCTTTTTTCCTTATTCCACTAGCGGTCGAGTTACTGCGGGCGATTTGTCTCGATCAAGTGGTCCATCCTATTCCCACCCTTGCTTGCCCCCTCGCAGCGAGGACTGAGCCAAAGAGAATGAAGAAATTGCCTCGACTTCGATTCGTCTCTATAAATTCATTTGGTGCGATTATAAAATACGAAAACAGATGACTCGACCATTTTTCAGTGTCACGGGATAAATTCATCGAATCGAAGCTTTCAGAGATCGATTAATTGAGTTTAACTCTAATCCTTGAATCTCAAAATATCAAAAAGAATATTCGAAAATGATTTATCTCAGAGTATTTCTCGAAAATCGATAGCTGTTAAAGTTTGGCAATTGGAAAAATTCACCGGATTTATCGCGCAGTTGACTCGACGAATTATTTTACCGGGGGGAATCCCCATAAAGCCGTTGACAACCCCCTTGGAAGGTCTGTTGCAGGATTGGGTACCACTCGGCACCTGCCACACCTCGTTAGAGCACGAACTGTCGTGCCCGCGGGATCGTAACATTTCTCTCGCGGTGATCAACCAACACTGTATCCCAGTTTCCTTCTTATACCTTTGACGGCATTGCTGCTGAATCGTGCTCCTCCACCATCGCGAAAACCTCCCCCTCTGATACCTCGCACCCACCCACCGCTCGAGCACGAAAAGGTCGTAAAAGCCCAGTGACTTCTTCTCTGTTGGATTTGTTACCGACTGCATAAACTGGCTTTCTTCATCGTTAAGGGGACGACTGTGGTCACAACCGCAAATGTAATTTATACGGGTTTAATTTTTATCGTGACAACACGTTGAGGGATCGTTGGAAAACGCGTATGAAGGATGCCCTCGAAATGCCCGAATAAAAATTCAATGCATAAATTAATGGAAAAATGTTTAGACCTCAATTAATGCAGTTTGTAAAATTAAATCTGTTGTGGAAAAATTATTTTAAAAAATGGGAGGCTATTCAATTTATTTGAATTATGCAGGAATAAATTAATGTTATTGTATCTTCAAATTTTTGCTCGACAGTTTTCGTTTCAAAATTTTATAGTGAAGATTTTTTAAAAATAAAAATAAGCTTTTTCCGTTTGCCGTTGAGCTTTTTCAACTGGAGATATAAATATTCGAAATTCAAGTGATTCAACACGTGTTTAAATAGACTTTCACCGATTAATATTTAAGAAAAATTAACAACTCCACAGTTTTCGAAATAAAAAAAAAACATGGAATGTATATCGTGGGAGAGAATACAGAAAAAAAAATCAAATCGATTGACCTCTTGGTTCACGCGATATGATAACGAAAATCCATAAATTTATATAATTGAATAACAAAAAGAATGACAAAATAAATAACAAAAGTATGACAAAATTTTAAATAGTGGAGTTCGTTTTTTTTTTTGGATGCAAATGATTTTTTCTGTTGTAATTCGCGTTGATAAATTCTCGGTAAGAGCTGACTCACGTGTCAAATTTATGTCACACAGACAGTTTTTTTTTTCTTCAGCAATTTGATGACTAGGTGAACCTGCGTCCGCAAAATATCAGGATATTACGGTACGGGGTGATGTATCTACCGAGAAATCTCGCGGTCTCGCGGACAATGAATTATTATCATTTTTTATTCAATTACAATATTTCATTCTATTGTGCAGAATCATATCGCAAGGGGGAAGGGGGTCCGGGGGGTGGTAACGAACAATGAATTCAATCGATTATCGGTGACTGGCGACTATAATGAATGGTTTCGCCGGAGAAAATATCCCGCTGTTTTTTTATCATCAGATCAAATACTGAATTTTTCAAAATGCCCCTTTAAAAATTGACGGCTGAGTCTGTCGGAAAATTATTTTTACTTCGATTCAACAGGGCAAAAATAACGGAGAATTTTAAATGATAAATATTGCAATTACGGCGCTGTCTCGATTCTATAGTCTTCTCCCCCTCCTGTCGCATCATTATCATCTCATCCCTCTCATTTCACCCCCCCCCCCCCCCCGGGACCGGCATCGACCGTCAATCCCACATTACCCAACGATCCCCAGACCTCTTCCAAACTGCCCCAGACCCCCCCCCCCCCCCCAAAAAAAAAACTGAATTGTTTCATGGTACACTTGGAAACAATGAAGTTAAAACTGCGGTTGGACGACTCGGTAAGACAAAGTTTTGTCGAGTTATTTCAGAAAATAATGAAGTTAAAATATTCAGTATTCACAGTATCTCAAGACACAACAGACGAGTAGAACTGAAACGAGAGAAAATGAAAAGAGTCAACTCTTTTGAAGTGAAAACTGATGCTGAGGAACTCTGCATCCACTAAAACTTATAAAATCCTCCCTCTCTACCCCTTTGAAAAATAAAAGTTATCCCGTTTCCCTCCGAAGCAGCGAAATGGGTTGTGAGTTGTAACCAATTTGAATCATTTCAACCAAAGAAACCCAGAATATCGTAAACATTATTTACTTTCAACTAGTCGAGAAGACTAAAACCGCACTGAAGACAATTACAGAAACGTAAGGAAATCCTTTCTACCCGAGGTAAATATGTAATGACTGTCAATTCTCTGTTTCAAATTATGATCCACTCACTCAATCATGGGGTCCAGCAAACACCGCAGCAAGAATAAAACATTTTGCTGCATTATTTTTCTCGTTGTAAATGTAACGGCGAATTGTAAAAAAAAAAAAGACGAGAAAAACGAGAAAAACGAGAGAAAGGTTGAGGGAGGTGAAATTTTTCCAGAATAAAGAGAATTAATATTCCAACACGAGTGAATCTATTCCCCAGTTAGAGAGCTAGAGAGAACCCCTCAGAATCCGTGCCCTTAGACCCAAAAAAAAAAAAAGAAAAATCCTAGAACGTGATATGTCCCTCCCGCCGAAAAAGCGATGTTATCAATTTTCTCGGTAAACGTGTCATGATTGAGAACCACTGGTAATTCTTTCAGTACCGATGCCGAGCTAAAGCACGAGTGACACGAGCCCGGCGAACAGCTGGCTTGCCGTTATTTGAGCCCTTTTCCATTGTACGATAGTGTATTCTCTCTGAATTGCCCCCGGTCAGGCCAGTATGAAACGAGTTTTACCCACAGTCATTCATTTACCCACAGCCAAACAAAAACATTGAGAAAAAATTGCCGACCTCTGGAACCCCCCCCTCAGTGGGTGGTGGGTGGTACTCAGAGAGTGGTATGATAAAACTTTCCCAATTAAATTGTCACTCCCATGATTTAATTTTTTCATTAAATGCCCCCGCACTTTTTTACCCCTCTGTCAGTCATCTGGACCCGATTCCCCGATGTCGGAGGAAAAGAGGAGAATTAAAATAAAGGGAGTACTGCGTTTGCCTGTGGCGTTTGACACACGGAAAATACGCGATGTGAATTACTGCGTGTGACAATAGTTATTTGAGAGATTAATTAATGCTGAGAGGGCTGAGAGAAATTTAAGTCACGAGTGGTATCCACTCTCTTTGGCTTTCAATTTTTCACATTTCTACCATTTTTTCTGGTGGATTGATGGGCGGAGAAAATTTTATTATTTTTGTATTTTTAAGATCAGCGAGGGAAGAAACAAATTGTGGGGGAAGATATTCAAAGAAAATCTAAAGATACGAAAAAACTTGAGAATCGGTTTATCGAATTTGTGTTTTCACAGGGTGGAGTACACCAGGAAGATTGGATTCCACATCTTCACTTCGTTTTGCTCTTTACAATAACTCGATTGTCAGACGCCCTGTGAAGCAATCATTTCCTCTTATATAACCGTGAAAAATAAATAAATAAAAGAACTGGAAAATTGAAGAATAAAAAATGGAAAATTGACGGCGTTTTTTACTTCTCCGACTGCAGAGAAATCTCCGCACGCCAAGAAAAATTGTTGAAACTTTTAATTTTTAATTCATCAATTACTCCATTCTCTGCTAATAAAGACGGAATTTCTCCGGACAGAGGCTCACGCTCGAAATTGAAAATAATTCCCTCTTCTCGCCGAAAAAAATGATAATCCCCAAACTTTTGATTGCTCCTGATTCCCCGAACTTTAAACATTTCGCTGGCAGAAACTCGGAAGAAAGAAAACGAAATGAGAGGTGAAAAAAAAAAGAAGGAAAATGAGGAAGAGAAGCTGGTGAATCGGGCCAACGGCAGGCGTTCGCAGTATCTATAGAGAACCTTTTACGATAAAAGCGCGACCGCGATAAGACGGTGACAAAAAGGCAGGCGCAATGCCCTGATAACGGCATTTCGTTCTCCCGTTCCCCTCTCCCTCCACAAATCTCCTCCTTTTTTCAAATTTATTTTTTATCATAGTTCTCGCTTCTCCTCCCTTCGCTGCAATATTTTATCATGCAGCTGAGGACGAAGAGCTGATAATAGTATTATGGATTTAATGCGCGGCCTCAACGTACCGCATTATTTCTCTCTGAATATTGATAAAATCATTTTCATTTGCTATTTCACGGGATAGAAATTTCTCCCTCCAGTTGTACCCTTACGCTATTCTTCCCTTATCCTCTGCACAATTATTCGCGATATTCACCACTAATTTTTCCAACATTAATGCAATAAACAAAAGTCAGAAAAACGAGTGAATGCATCCGGGCTCTGTGCCATGCATCGCACATACGATAACAAACGCATCTCTATTTGAATTCACCACTTTATTCCACGCATTGAGGGTAAATTCCACTGGATTCAGAGATTATAACTCAGTGACTGTGAAAATAAATAGCTCCCTTTCATCAGACCCACCCAAAAATATCATCAATACTGAAAACAAAAAAAAAAAGCCTGACCATACCGCAAAATCGGGAAATGATTCACAACACTAAATTCATGACGAAATAAAGCACAGCGTGCGATCAATTTACATTCATACTGCAATTATGTAAAATCCTCAATTCTCCCTCTAAAAATGAGTAAATAGAAATTGTACAGAACGAGGTCGAGGTATGGTTCATCGAGTTGCGAATAACAACGAATAAATTGTAATAGTTGAATATATTCTCAGTGCAATGACTGCTGACAGTACCCGTCTCACTGTTATGATTATACTCTCCATCTCCCCGGAGTAATTCCCCTCTCCTGTTCCAGAAAATTCTTGCAATTGCCCAGAAATATAAAGGAGAAAAGAAAAGAGAAGATATTCCAAGGTGAGTCCAAGATGAAGAGAAGACAGGAAGTTGGAATATATGGCAGTAATAAAATGCAAAGTAGGCAAACGAGTTCTGTCGCTTTTCCAGTTGCGGTTGCATTTCCGCTTCTCTCTCCATCACTCCATTCTCATCCACCCACGACTCTAATAATTTTCCCCGCATTTTTTTTTTTTACTAAAAAGTAGTGTTAGACCGTCAGGAACTCGAGGGAGAACTAGCCACCGATGAAGTCACGGGAGAAGTGATTTTGCGACAACTCCCGTTGAGAATTAAATTATTGCTCAAAGTAATCAGCAAGTTTTCCGTCACTGTTTCACTCAAGTAAAATTTCAAGTGAATTCAGTGAAAATTTATCAAAACATAAACAGAGGATTTAGTCTAGTATCAGAGGTTTGCTATGGTTCTAGTATCAATGTTTTGATTAGGGAAAAAGGTTTACACTGTTGGAAAGTTTGATACGCAACAATGTTGTCCCCCCCAAAATCAGTGAATATATTTTTCCGGGGCTGAAAAAATTCCCCAGCTTCGCCTTAAATTCGTGGATTTCAAATAGTGGAATGAATTCGGGGCTGAATAATCACGGTGAAAGAGGATTCCCCACGTTTCTTCAGGATTTCCTCACCATCCCTTCTAAACGCCATGGGAATTTCAACAATGCCAGCGGACGATCGCCGGTTTCTGTTAACAATGCGTCGGTGAATTATCACCGAGGCGCGTGGCACGACACTAAGGTACTACCGGTTCCCGAGAAAGAGAGAATTCTGGGGGCCCTGTATCAGGAGCTCATCTCATTCGATGCGGAATAACGGGTGGAAATAAAAGAATCGGATTGGATGGTCGAGAGAAAAAAAATGTATATAAGAGGAAGATGAAAAAAAAAGATGCGAGAATCTGTGTGGAGCAGAAACGGCTGAGAAATCTAAGAGGCACGAAGTGTGTCGTGAGGACACCGTAAAGGAAGACCAGATGTATACGAGCGGAGAGACGCGTAAACTTTCCGATCGTTTTCAACTACACGAGACACTACTGTATACAGAAGCAGGGGACTGGCAGATATAAATTTTCATTAAATTCACTGGGTAAATCGAGAGGATGGAGAAGAATTTCTCAGTTTATTTTTGTTGATGCACTTCGTATCACTGTACTAGCAAAAAATTATTTGCCAAATTTCCAGATGAATTATGATTTTTTAAATAAAATTTTCAATGCCGAAAAACGAAATTTTTGCATGAATAAAAATTCTTGGAAATCAATAACCTTGTATCCCACATCCACAGGCTCGTAAACCACGGCATTAACATAAATCTTGATAATTTCGATAATTACACAATGCCAAAAGTAGCCCCCGGGCTTTGGAGATACTCAATCGTGATATGAGAAAATGATATAGGGCCCGATCGTTTGTATCGTATTCCCCCCAAATGCTGAAGAGAGAGGGCAATACCCAGGAAGGTGTGGATGGAAATAACTACGTGTGCGGGTACATACTGGGGGCCCTGGGACGAGATATTGCACAACGTAAATCAGCGTTTATTCGTGTTGTGTTATTCCCGGAGACTTTCGCGGACATTCAATTCAATTCCGCGAAGGAAAAAAAAAAAATATCCCTCAAAAATTGCCACGAACTGGGTCACCATTTGCCCCCCACCCCCCTTCACTAGACAATAATTCCGAATTAATGACAAATTTAAAAAAAATGCCATGGACTCACCGACACTCGCGGAAAGGTCTCTCCTCCCCGGTCTCGAGGCTCCAGCGATCTTCCAGTTTACCGTCGACTCCAAAACTTATTCCACAAACGAAACAAAACAAAATAGTTCCACTCACGCAAATAAAAAACTAGTACACCAAACGATTCATTTGTGGTCTCGTAGTATCACAGTTCAGAGCTTCATCTTTCCCGAGAAAGAAAGGGGGAGAAAACAAAAAAGAAAAAGAAAAAAAAAATGATAAATGAAAAACAAAATGCCGATGTTTCTTTATTTCACTGACATCCTCCGGCTAAACTATCACGAGCAACTATTATCACAATAAATTCCCCGGGGCTGAATCCGAATATTCGCCAATTCAGGTGATTTTAGTGACCTTGATAAATCGGTGATATTGTTTAAATAAATCGTTGTTGCTAGCGCGAGAATTCACAGCGATGTATGAGATATTCACAGAATATTGTCATTGCCGATAGTGAGGTGATAGTGAATTTAATGGGGCTAAGGTGGTGGTTAGTCGACGGGAACGAGGCGAAACGTCGTCTCTCTTCGGTGTTACAGCGCCAACTGACAGTGAGCCACCGTTCGCCGGTGCCTCGTGCACGAACAAAAGTCCGAGGCTTGCCGAAGTACTCCGGAGATAGACGAGGACCGGCCAGTCAGCTGGGGTACTCCGGTCCTCCCTTGTCTCCCCCTTCCTCTACCTCTAACTCTAACTCATACTATCATACCCTCACAGAGGGCACAGTCTAGTCGTACTTGGTGACCAAACCAGTGGTGGCTCACTTTTTTACGTCTCCCTTCTTCACGATCCAACCGCCCAATTACTGTTACATATTCATTTATTTATTCATTTATTTCATTAATTTTTATATAATTTTTAACCTGCCCGATGATATAAATTATTTTCACCGCAAAAATGCTAATTCCTATTTTCACTTATTTTTTAAAATTGTGATTATTATGATTATTATTGATGTTGTTGTGGTGATTATTAGTGAAAATAATTTTTTTTTCAAAGGGCAAAATTTGTGAATAGACTGATGGTAATTCTGGAGGAAGTATTTCTCCCTCGAATCCAGAATAAACACTCTGGGAAAAGACTCGTTCGTAAAGAAAGCCAGGAAGGTACGGGGGGAAAAATAGATAAATAAATAAATAAAAAGTACTGAACGAGAGGTAGACGCCGGAAATGCGGCGCTCAACAGAGTTACGTGTCCCTCTGGCTTCTTCGCGACTACTCCGGGTCTACCTATACTCCGGGGCAATAAAACCTCCGAAGTTGAGGAGTAAAAAATAAAGAAGTAAATCGAGACGGTGGAGAACGGATCGCGGGGGTGGCGGAGGGCAATTGATACTCAGTCGTCTTCAGCAGACGACTTCCGCCCTGTGGATTGATTTTTCAGGGTTGGGGGGATGTGTATGGGGCATTGAAGAACTGCCCTCTGACATGAATTGTTATGGCGGAGGTGGGCTTTAAGTCACTTGGCAACGAGTTATGTCTCCTTCACTTTTACTCTCCGAGAGCATAAAACCACGGGCTTTTCACGCATAACGAGTGGAGGAACATAAAATAAGTTGAATAGATATTAACCATACGCCATATGCGAATGTTGGCGAGAATTTTAACCCCATCGTGTCATGAATTTCACAGATTTATTTGCCATGAGACGTTAACGAAATTGATCTTCTCATATTTAAACTTCAATTACAGATAAATGAAGGGTAAGAGTAAATATCGTCTTTCATTCGAGTTTACAAAAAGCCCGGAGTTAACTGGAGTGAAGAAGTTTCTGGTGATTTTGTGCCTTCGGTCTTCCGGAAGGGGAATTTATCATCTGTTTTCACCAACGGACTCGGCTGATACTCTCCACCATCAAGAAAGAAATACTTTTGGGTAATTTCGGTTGAACTTAAAGGATTTTCCCATTTCGTGATTCGAAAGTTCCCCGAGAAATAAGTTGAAACGTTAATATTTCATTCAATTATTCCCTGAAAAATAGTGGACAATTTTATTGAACCATCTAAATGGAAAAATGTTGAGGGCGAGATGTTTGCCACATCAATCTCCACCGGAGGAAAATACCTCTCGCAGATCGTTTAACCGATATTTCACTCTATTTCCAACAAAAGTTGACTAAGTGTTGTGTGGAACATGTTGGCTCGGACGATAATGGAGGAAAACTTTTCCCAAGACCAGATGTTTATTCTTTTTTCCACTGCACTCAATGACAAAGTGACTCCCTAAGAGATAGCCTCCTCTAATCTTCATTCTTTTTCCTCTTTGTTTCGTGAAAACAGTTCAGAGTGAAAATAGAAGGTGTACATAATACTCGAGGATCGCTTTCCGATATTCTTTCACGGCAAGTGATTCCGGCATCTGGGGAAAGAGTGCGATCAGCCATTTTCACCCAAAAGAAATCTATTCGCCTCTGCCAATGCCACCCCTCGTACTATTCCCGGCTTCCCCCAAAAAATCATTGAATTTTTCAGAACTTATCAGTCGCCACCGGAGATAATGGCACCGGAAAGGGGGAGGGCAGTCGATTGATAACGACTTTACGATCGTCATTCATTTTTCTGAATTAAATCACCGGGGGAAATTGTATTTCTTTGGGAGGTATCATGAAGGTGATGGGGTATGGCGAGATACTATTAAATGATAGTGGCATGAGAGGCAAGTCGATCGACACTCGAAATCAATCGCAATCACCGAGCCTCTGCGATTGCTATCGGGAATTACATTATGAGGGGAGATGGGAATATACTAGAGATCTTCAGTGTCTTTTTTTTCTCAATGAAATAAATATTCTCGATGCGGAAAAATGATTTATTTCATTCCAAGAACCCCAGATCCTCCCTATCTCCCCTGAGTATCTCAATTATTTATTACTCTCTTTAGCAATTTAATTTTAATTAAATTTTTTTTCTTTCGATTACTCCTACAATAAATACCCCAATTTTTTCAGCTTTTTTTCAACGAACCGGCAGCATCTCCGTCTTCAATTCATCTAAAACTCTCGTTAAATCTTTATCCCGATGTTTCATCCCATAAAACATGCTCCCGAACAATCCTTTGACGTTGGCAGTACACGTGATAATAATAAAAGTCGAATGTTAGGGGTTTTGATCTCTCAGCCTGAAAGCAATTTCGTGAGAGACACTCGGTACCAGTGACTACTTCCTCTGATCGTATTCCACGCTGTTTCAAACCACATCGTGGCTTCCATCGTTTCGCACACTCGACTGTCTCGTCCCCGGATGCTCGTTACACCAGTCACGACGAAGTCGAATCGAAATGTCGACGCACTTAACCCCCCACCCCCTAAATCCACCACTCTGTAATGACTACGCGTCAAACAGATCAATTTACCACAAACTAAAATCAAATTCAATAAGAATTAACCGATTTATTTTTTTATCAATGTATCCCAAAGGGGCCCCCATTGTTCCCCCCCGATTTTTTCGAAAATATCGAGCAACTTTTTAATACGGGAAATTACATCACCCCCTTTTAAATTCCCATTGAATATTCGATCGATTCCACAAAACTCACAACACAAGGGAAAACGTTAAAAATACCGCAGACCTGTGTGTGCGAATATTATTCCACCCCAGCACACCCCCGTGGGACAAAGAAATCCCCATCGATGGTGTGAGACCAGTGACGCGCAAAATCTCGTCGGTTTATATACTGTGAAAATTTATTCCCCTCTCTCTCTCTCTCTCTGACCACCGGTCATTTCTATTCTGCATCGGCCTCGTGACACTCCACCTCCATTGGGACAGTCGACGAAAAATCCCACTGGAATTCCACCGACTCCACTCGATTTTTAATTGAGTTAATTGTTTGGGTGTAATCATTTCAGAACACTTCTGAAAATCCAATTTCAAAAACGTCACCTCAACAGCACGCGCCTCTCATTTCCCCATCAATTAAAAATCGAGGTCACTGGGTCGATGATTTATCACCCCTTCGGTGCTGAAGTCATTCTCAAGTGATTCCAATCCGCGGGCGCATCAATTGATCAATCAATTATTAATTATCGATTTGTTTGTGTCTGTTGGATTTTTTTGGTTTAATTGGGGATTTCATTCGTAGATAAGAATCGAAGAAATGGGAATAAAGGGGTGAGAGGAGAATGAGATTGGTGGAATGAATGGAGTTCTGGGGGTCCAGTGGTGGAAATGTTGCCATTATGTATGAAGGGACAGAAGTACCCCAAGTGGTGCGTAAAAACCGGCCCTATCATTCTCCATCGTCACCCGTAGGAATACCGGCACGTTAAATGACAACCCTTTGGCTGGTTTGAAAGGGGCGTTGCTGACCGCCCTGGGAGAACAATGCTCGGATTTATATAGACCCCCACCTCGGATTCTGTGTCGATGGGTTTTGCAGGAGAAAAAAAAAATGGCCGGAGGAGAAATCAACGTGTATGTGTGCATTGAATGTCGCGAGTGGAGAAGTGAGGACCAACCCAGTGAATATCTCCTGAATTTAATCGACCGATTCCCGTCGTTTTCTTCATTTCCATTTTCTCCTTTCAATCGACATCGTAAGTTTTTCATTTTTTCGCACTGTTAAATTTCCCATTCTATCGAGACAACTCCATTACTCCACGGATTTCACCGAGAATATTCAATTCCGTTAAATTTGAAAATTTAAATGCATGGAGATGAAAATTTCGAGGGGAAAATGGGGAAATGGGGGGTAAAATTTTGAGTTTTTAAATGAAGATATCGTGGAGGTTGTTGGTGTAGGTATTGGTGGCGTCGACGTACGTCGGGTTTGATGTCTCAACTCGGTGTTTTATCCCGGTGTCTGTTGGCTTAAATACGAATTTCCGTAGGGCACGTGGTGCTTTAGTACGAGGGATAGGACGAGAGGGCACGTTGGCAACAGTACGTTGTGAGAGTAGAGAGGAGACAACAGCGCACTATCCTGAATATTCATGAGTCAGACCGAGCGGTGGATGGGCCGCATATCGACTTTACCCGTTGCCCAGGGTTCAACCAGAGGGAAAAGATATAGAAACGGTAACACAGTTTGTTGGATCCTTCAAGAGTGCCACCGTAGTTTCACTTGTAGTGGTTGGGATATATATGTCAATATGAAAGGCCCGTTAGGTGAAGAGGACATCATCGCTTGGAGCTTCTGGCAGGGCAACTCGATGTCTCGGCCCTTCAGCATCCACTTATCCCAGTCACCGAGCCCCAGATGCCCCTGTCTAATTGGTGTATCTCCATCTTAACACACCTTTAAATGATCGCCAATAATTATGTCTAAATAAATAAATACGAGCTTATGATGAGGAATAATGTACCGGAGAGAGAACTAATCGAGAAAGTTCTCGAGAAAATCAAAGAAATCTCATCATCGGTGTATGATTGATTTTCTCGTGTCTTTGATGGCCGAGAGAAAAAACTGTTGGACAATAATGATCCGCTTGTCATCGCCATCCTCGAGTGTCATCGTCGGCACCCCAACTTCCGACATCCACTAATTATCCCGCGATACTCGGCAGCACGTACTAACCCGGTGGCACGATCCCACGAGCTGTCACTTTGGTTACGGCTTGCATTATATTCCCGAGTTGGATTTTTTTCTCTTCCGTCAACGGATTTATCATCTTTTCAATTTTGAGTAATTCCCTGGTAATTTATCTCCTCTCGATATTCTACTCGATATTGACTCGGGATCCTCATAATTGATTAATTCAATTTTGATATTCCATTAGACAAATTAATAATGCATCCTCATATGAATTACATAATGGGGTGATGAATAATTAATGGAAAAAAGTGATTTTTAAGGACTTGCTGGTTGAATATTCAGTCGGGTAACTTTCCTTCTATAATGCCTAGCCAGTCTGTCGATTATTATTTCAGCCTTGGTGAACCTTGCTCCCTCGAGCCGCGCATAATTGACCCTTTCCATAATCCCCCGAGTCGTCTAATTATCCCAGATCATAACTGATAAGCTCCCGAAATGCGCGTTCCCTCGCGTCTTCACTTCAAACATTTTCTTACATTTCGTTTCTTTATTTTTTTTTTTCTCCTTCCCTGTGTGAGTTATTTTGCCGGCATTTTTCTCAAGTCCTGACACTGCACCGTTTTTCAAAGTAAATCGCAGGCGGCAAAGTAGCGAGAATAATCGGACTCACTAGTCCGCATAATTTTCAGTCCGGCAAAAAAATTTCACTCAACCATAAACGAACGCCCGACTGCACTCGAAGCCCTTCTCTCTCTCAAACTGTGAGACATCTTCCACTGGTGTAATTGATGCTCGTCTAGTGCACACCGGCTAGAAGAAGTACAAATAGGTGGGGAAAAAAATTGTGAGGAGTTTGAGGGGAAAAAAAAAATGTTGAGAACTCGTTTCCCGTTCGCAAGACTAACGACACGACATGTCCGGGCGCCGATGTTCTTGTTGCTCTGTGACACAAGCATACCGGTGTCGTCAGGGAGATGTCGAGCCAACTATTTGGCAGAAAAATTGATGGGTGACCGGATCATCGGGTAAATGATCGCTCCAGAGAATTCTCGGCAAATGCCGATTTTTTTTCACTTACTCAATGATTTCCCTTTATAATTCCACTTCGATCTCCCATCTCAAAATTATTCCACAAAATGGAAAACAAATTGTGTTTTACATTTCATTAGTTAAATTAATTATTAAAAATTGCGTCGGTAAAAATCCGCCCGTTTTGTAATCAATTCAATTAACATTCATTATTTTTATTAATTACTCAAAGACCGGGAGAGAGAGAAGAATTATTCAATGCGCAAATTTCTCTTTTTTTTTTAATGACCCATCCCTCCAATTCCCGATCTTTAGACCTCATCAGAGAAAATTGGTGGTTCGATGCGGAGCCGAGGTTGATTTTAAATTCGAAAAACAATGAATTGTCCCAAACTAATCCCTGAAAACCCATATATACAACTCGACCAAAAAAAAAAAAAAAATGTGATGAAAGATGAGACACGGGGTTGTATATGCAGAGGAGAGGTACGCACACCCGTTGTCATGGGCTACCAACGAAGACAACCCATGAAGAGCGCCGTGGGGCGAGGGCAATGGTTTA